>NC_135497.1:307244077-307421577 GCF_052857255.1 Amblyomma americanum | reverse complement strand
AACACCCAGGGCACCACCCATGTTGCGACTGCCTGGTCTCAAGATTATCCTGGTTGGGAGCCTCCTCCGCTCGCCGCGATTTTCATGGAGCTCTGTGTAATGTCGACGACAAAAGAGGAGGAAGTCACTGCGTTAGCCTCTGTCCCACCACCTTATCATCCCACGGATGGCCAGCCTGCCGTCAATGACTGCACAATGCGCCACGTGAAGTACTGGGCTCACCTGCAGCGACAGCAACGCTTCATACCATCTCCATTTTTCGCCAGCTTTACCACTACTATGAGGCGACGACAACGCACATTCAGCCTGTGTGCTCTGGCGAGCACCGCGGCTTCGAACCGCCTAGTTCCGGACAATGACTCAGAGCCGGTACAAATGCTTGCTGGAATACAGCATTCCTGTCATCGGTTCTTCCGTCGCGGAACCTCAAACTTCGACACCAAGAGCTCATATATACACTCATCACCGAAACCCAACGTCAGGAATTGGAGATGAGAAAGTGTTTGGACATACGTTTCCCTCAATGACGCCATCATAAGACAGCAACCTTGGTCCAGAGCTTTATCTGCAATAACGTCGGGCAGTAGCACTCTACTGAGAATATCAACACTGTGCTTCAAGACTGCGAAAACTGGACAAGATCTGTACGCACCTTGTGTTCGCACTCACCATCATTGTGTCTGCCTCTCACAATCCTACCCTCGAGCGTGTGGTGCAGTACTAACAGGTGCCTTGTCCAAGTATTGTGTCTTCCATATCCCTTCGGCACACTTGAAGAGGAGTGCAATGCGCCTGTACTGGCTGGAACGCGGCGGTGCTGCCAGCTGGGGCAGCTCGCACTGTACTTCAACGCGGTGTATACGGCTCAGCTTCTGGGTCCGCTTGTCTGGCGTTGGCCAAATGCTCTGGACTCGTGCACACTTCGAATGGTCTACTGCATTGGGCATCTGTGCTACAGCCTTCAAAGGTTGCCGGCGTCGCAGCTTAGGGAACTCCTCTAGGTGCCGGAACTGATGCGGAAGACTTGATATACAGATATCATAGCCAAAATGGAAGCGGCACATCCTCGCCGACCACTTCATCATTGTCACTAAGGTTGAGCTAAAGCCGCTACGCAAGAACTTCAATGGCTCGAGATGCTGTCATTATCCGCATCGGTCTGCATATCGTGATGTAAAGGTGCGCCTCGAGACGTGCCGGTTCCTGGGTGCCTTCGACAAGTCCATTTTCCTCGACGATACGAAAAGGAAAAACAATGGTAGCTAAGAAGGCAATAAGGCCAGCGACAACCGGATGTTACCATGCGCCTGGTGTTTGAAAAACATTTTTCTCTGCAAGATTTGTTCCTGTTGTTACCTGCCTAAACCATATACAAGATTCACTGTCAAAGGTCTAGCGCGCTAAGAGAAGAAACGCATTCAGGTGGTCCTCGAGTAGTTTCTCCCGAGCTCGACATTGCAACTGCACCCCCGTTCAGTAAAGGCCGCACTCGGCACCTATGTCTCGGTCGACTCGCGGGTGCTGCAAGTGCAGAGCCAGAGCCTCAACTTGTGAAAGTGTAGTTCTCTCTAGCAAATGACGATGAGCTGGGAGGACGCTGCATTGACCTTGACTTCCATTCCAGCCGTCCTACAGTTACGTGCATGAGCTGAAGAGAAATAAAACCGTTTTGCGCTGGCCGCCACTGTCTTTCTCGATAACGCACAATTCAGACAACTGCATTAACAGCAATTTTATAGACTGATATGTTCGCGCCGCGAAATGTTGAGGTGAAACTAAATCAATGGGCGTATTCCGGCTCTTGTTTCGGTCTGCACTAAACCTGGGCCACTCCCACGTTGTGGATATGCGCCATTTCAACTAAGCCAGCAAATACGTTGTGCCCCTGCCTGGCATCCTTTTTACTTTATATTTGCTCAATATGCTTTATAAAGAAATATGATTGTTGATTAGACCTTGAAAATAATTTGCAGCAGATTTGTACTGTTCCCCAACGCCTTTATTGTACAACGCATGTATCGCCACTCTTATATATCACGGGCAAATGCTTGCTTGTTTTTCGTAGTCTATGGTGGTCATCGGAGGGGGGGGGGGGGGGGGGGGGGTAAGGCTACGTCGTATTCTGCAGATTGCTTGATTAATCACATGAACGCGATCCATCGTCGAGTGGGGAAATATGTTATATCGTTTAACATCCCCAAGCTGCACGTTGGTTATGAGGGACGCCGTAGTCAGGGTTTCGGGCAAATTTAGACTACCGAGGGTATTTTAATGGGCACTGACAACGTGCAGCACTTGGCGTTTATAATGTATGGGACGTACTGTGCGCTTACATTTTCACGCTCCAATGTTCACTTTCCCATCCTTTACGGCAGCGGTGGCCTAGTCGTTTCAGCATCCGCCTTGCGCGCGAGAGGTGCGCGGTTCGATCCCCAGTGCCGCCGGGTGCCCACCGGTGAAACAATGGGTACAAGCTTTCTCCTGTATGGTGTTCGGCTTCTGTAGGGTGAAGTTCTTGGGAAATGGGGAGTTTACCCACGTTGAGCAGAAGAAATTACCTTGTGCCATGGCGCTCTTTGGCCACAGATGTCCTTGTGCCATAAAAAATCATAATCATCATCACTTTCCCATCACCGCACCGCCCAGCACTTTATCCTCCGCGTCCTCTCTGTCCATGTCCACATATTTTTTCTCCGACCGCGGATGGTGTCACTATGGCGTCACCTAAATAACCACAAAGAACACGCATGTAGTTGCAACAGTGCGCTCTATACGCCTCCGCGCATTACATATACGATGTACTGTATACCTACATGGCGGAGTAGCTGAGACTTCGGTATGCAAAGTATCAAAGCAAGTTTGGAAGGAGGAGATGAAGAAGAAGAAGGTGGCTCGATCGTATGGGTATGTGCCATATTTTGAAAGTCTAACAACAAAAACAAGTGGGCTTCTATATATAGGGGCCCGTTTCACACGGTGTGGGACCCACGGTTCTATGTACCTCGGCACACAAGGCTGCGTGGTTCGCGCACGCGACTTCCTGTCGTTCGGCTGCGGTTGAGCGCACCCCAGATCGACACGGCGCATGACCGGCTTCTTCGGACTGAGTGGCGCAGGCATGGGCGTAGTCGCGGCGGCTGTCCTTCAGACAAGACCAGAGCTGAGAAAGCGGCCCATGGAAACCTCCGGCGGTCGGCAGCCCGGACCAGCAACCGAGGCATCCGTGGACAGAGCCTGATGGAGCAGCGTCCTTTCCGGCTGTGCAGTGATATGGAAGCCAAGCAAGAGGAGAGACTAAGTCGGAAAAGGATCTCGACGTGAGCGTCTGCGTAGCCTATAGCACCGTTATTAGTAAGGCGTAAAAGTTAAACTTGCGACGCATTTTCTTTTCTTCGAGCAGCCGTAGGTTTCCCAAGCTGTGTTGTAAAGCTAAGATGTTTGCGCATAAACAGCACTCATTAGCACAGTTTTGCTCTCGTGGGAGCGCAGGATTGTAGTATCACCGCTACGTTATCCCTATGAAAGCCCTTCTGTGTGCTCGGAGCAAACTGCTTTTTTTTTTGCAATAGCTCTTGGTTGTGTGACTCGTCGAACGATACACCATGGCTCTTCAGCTTCAAAAACTTTAGAGATCACTGGCGAGACTGCATTGGAGAAATGCGAAAGCGCAAGCGTTTGCCGAGACGTTGGTGGCTCCTAGTCCAAGACTTTTGTATACCTACTGTTAAGATCCGACCCGCCACTGTTCGATCTCCGATGCTATCCACTCAACCATGTGGACTTTTTTTGGCGCTGTACCCTGGATGGTTGTAGGCGTGACGTCATCAGACGTATGGATGACGTCACCCTCTTAAAACGTCACATGGACGTAATAATTAGCCGCAATAAATAACTCAGCCAGTTGCCCTCGTTAATTACCATAATTTATTACTGTCACTGATTCTGGTGAATTATGGGTGTCATTAATAGTTATTTTTGGTTGTAGTCAATATGATTATTAATTGAGGTGATTCATGACTATAGTTAATTACCTATGACTAACGACTCTGACTCGATATTGTTTAGTCATTGACTTCATATACTTCATCACATCACTCTTCAGATCATGACTGACGACGTCACCAGTTGATGACGTCACATCCTGCGACACATTTTGCGGACACTTCCGATGCCCACATATCCTAGTATTCTTCCGCATTAATAATTAAAAAGTGTCGCCTTCATCTAGCGCCAAACACTGATTTTCCTTCGAGCTTTCATTCGGCCCGCGAATGTCGTACCTCTAATAGGTTCGCTGGCCAAGCTCCTCAGTGTAACGATGCCAGAGGCCTTACAGCCGCTTAACGAGCGCCACTTGGCAGTCGTTGGGTTAAAGACAACGGCTCTGCCCCATGCGGACTGTACGGAACAGAATTTGAATCGACGAGAAACAAAACGAGTCCTCGGAGCCGAACACTTAACACACGTTCGGAGCTTCTTCAGTGTGTAAAGCGCTGTTCATATAGATGTGAAAATGCGGATCCTGGTATATCCAGCCGCCAGGAACTCAGGTATACGGACCACTCGAATATCGATCAATGCGACCGTCTCCCATCTGTTTTCGTAACGGACAGAGCCACTATAAAACGCAATGCCCGACCCGCGAGGTGCATTCAACGGGGACGCTTCCTCCGGTATGGCATCGGTATACTGCAGGGCGGCAGACCCAATCAGGACGCCTCCTGCAGATGTTCTCAGAACCTACGGGGCGGCAGGCGCAACGGGGACGCCTGCTGTGGCTCCGGCCGGACGTCACGGGGTGACGGCGCAGTGAGGTCGCCTAGAATCCTGCATATTCTTACGTCATCCAGCGGCCGGGGAGCAGTGCCGTTGACAACCTCCAGAAAAGCAGCGGAGGCGGAGCTGTCACCAAATCACCACCGGCAATGACACTGACGGCTGTTCTTAACGACCTTCCCCGAATCAAGACGCCACCCAAGGACCAATAGTAGCAGCAAGCGGAGAGCTATTTGCCTTAATTTCTTGTCCGTGGCTTCAGCTCCGATAGCCTTCCGGTTGTAACAATCGAACTAGCCGGAATAAATTACACTCTTTGTAAAAAGGAAACAGCTCAAGCAGTTTGCTTCTGAGCCACGCCGTAAGGATTTTATGCATCCGCAGCATTCCAATTCTCTTCAAGGTGAGTAGAATTGTCGTCCTCACTCTTCCAAAAACTAGGACCTCCACGGATGCTACAAGAGCCCCATTGCATGCCTTAGAAACAAACCCCATGGGCGCTAAACTTTTGACAATGGCTGTAGATGAGATTTTCGACACAAGCTGTGCCTTTTCTCTTCAGCGCCATTGTAAAATGCGGCAGCAGGGCAAGGGGGTTTTGATGTCGGATTTATATGTCGGTCTCCTTTTAGCATCCGATCATACCATCTTCAGCACGGACAGCCCATCGTACACCTGCCCGGGCTTTTTAGAGCGCCAGCTGACAGCGGTTCTTTTCTCGGTTTCGCATAGCTTATGCGTCTCCGCGACCACTTGTCCCCCCTCGCAGCTGTGGCGCAGAAGTGAAGCGGTACAAAGCAAATGTGGCACATGAAAGGAGTAGCAGCATCACGTAACGGTTGTCTTGTGAGCGCAAGTGAGGACTACGTCAAGTTCCAGAGTTGCACATTCGTGAAGCGTCAATGGCGAAAGGATCCTCACGTGCGAGCTCGCGATGACGAGATGAGGTGAAGGCTGGAGGATCAGGAAGTGTGCGCCCGCGAAGCTGAAGCCGCCTGATGCAAGAGATAGGGGAGACGTGTTCGTGCCGCTCGTGTGTTCGAGCGTCATTTCGAAGCCAACCCGTTCAGCTTTGATTATTTGGCCATCAACAGGCCCTGAAAAACGCTACGAATGTCGGTGATAGCTGTACGCTTAGCCGGTTAGGCTTACAGCTACCACTGACATTAATTAGTGACATTACAGGGAAGCGGGGTTCAGGGCCAAAAGGTGCTGAAATTGCTTGCATCTTCAATGCATGGTGGCGTGATAATTTCTTAACCAGCTATCCTACATTGCGATTTATTGCCCAAATCGAGAATAGTGCTAATAGCGCTCGGCTTTCACGAAGGAAATTACTCCTATGACATGAACGCAAAGCCAGTTCATTTTAACTCGTAGGATCAGAGCCACAGTCAAAACTGTTGCCACTATGACCTGTTTCTAAGCATTGCCATTGGTAATGTTCTCACAGCAGTGAAGTCCTTCACAGGGTCGTGAGCCGAAAGATTCTGAATAGAGGCTACTATACACCTCAGCCCTACGCTCACATGTTCACGGAGGCCCCGGAACTGTGAACGTGTTGACTCCACACGTCGCCACCATCGATGCCCGTCCTACTGGTTATAATCAAAATGTCCATAAACGAGAACTTCTGCATGGCGCCCTGTAGGAGATGGTAGCCACTGGCACGGTAAGACCGTCAAATACTTATGGGCCTCTTTTATTGTCTCAGCCGTCAAGCAGTTCTTTTTTGCGGGCCTCTGAGATACAAATATATAAATAAATATGCGGCACGGCTAGGTTGTCCTGAGGAAACTGGAGTCGAAACACTGTAACGGTCAGGCACTCGTGCCGCTTCCTGTACATCGTATAGTTAATGTATTAATTCGCATCTGAAAGGGTATACGCTTCTCTTGATTGTAGCTGACGCTTTCCTGAAAAAAAAAAACTCTTAGGCGATCCTAAGTAGATCGTTTGAATGCATTACCAGCCAAACACTCGTTATAACCGAGCCTGACACTCTAAGTTTGCCATATCCAAGGTCCACACACGAAAGTTCCTTATGCCCGAGGCGGCATACGAAGGTTATTTATTTATTTATGTATTTATTTATTTATTTATTTATTTATTTATTTATTTATTCACCTATTTATTTATTACAATACTCTCAGGGCCAGCAGGGCGTTAAAAATGGTGTTCGTGAAACAAGAAAAAATACACAGCACAATACTGGCAAAAGAAAAAAATTATGGCAATGAAATCAAGATGCAGACGCTTGGTCAATGACATATTTGGCGATAAGTGGCTTGAAAGATGACACGTCTTCAATGATGGCGATATGTGATGGAAGGTGGTTCCACTCAGTGCTAGTCTTCGGTAAGAAATAAATAAAAAGCACATTCGTTTTACAAGTAGGGATGGGAACTTTATGTGGATGACCAACACGTGATGCTACGTATGATGGTATAGAAGAAAATAATTCCTGTTTTAGTGCCTTATTAAGAAAAAAATTG
Organism: Amblyomma americanum; assembly: GCF_052857255.1. Taxonomy (NCBI): domain Eukaryota; kingdom Metazoa; phylum Arthropoda; class Arachnida; order Ixodida; family Ixodidae; genus Amblyomma; species Amblyomma americanum. The sequence goes on along the minus strand of NC_135497.1, from coordinate 307,414,306 downwards.
CTATGGTAAAGACTTAGGCGTGAAATATTTCTACCAACTGCGAGATTAGTCAGACCAAGTTTAGATTTCATGAAAGTAACACTAGCCATGTGCGAAAAATTTGAAAGAATGAAGCGAGCTGACCGATTCTGGACAGATTCTATACCATCGATTAAAGTGAGTTGTGCGCGGTCACATATTGATGGCGAGTATTTTAACTTTGGCCGTATTAGTGTTTCATATAAAAGTAACTTCGCATGGGATGGAGCCTGAGAGAAGTTTCTGCGCATGTAACCAAGGGCACGGTTTGCATTTTTAATGGCATATTCTATGTGCATGTGCCAGCATAAGTTTGTAAGTGATATGAACGCCCAGTTATTTATAAGATAAAATGTTCTCTAACGTGAACATTCTATAATAACCGACGCAACACACGCAAGCTCATTCTATCCGTAGTTAACACATGAATGTTCGTTATATCCGAGGTGGCATACTAAGGTTCGTTATATCAGAGGTAGTATAATAAGTGGCAGCCCGGTGGGCAGGTTGCCACCTGCCACTGGCTACTGGCAGACAACGGTCTCCATTTCCGCTTGCACAGATCCTTCTGATACTAACGCAATAATAACTGCATGTATTCTCAGCAGCGGTGGCCAAGTAGTCGAGCCCACTTATAATCGCCGCATATATAACAAACGCTCGCGTATTACGAATGTTTGCGGTACTGCCTTCGGAGTATGCATTACGGCAATGGCGATTCGTATCAGATACAACGAACTGCGGCCGCACAACTCTGTTATGGCGTAGGAGGAAGCGGCGTAAACTCGGTCCCGAAGCAGGAAAACTCATGCTTACAGGAAGCGCGACACCGCCCCGGAGAAACAAAGTGGTGTCATTGACACTGCAGGTAACAGCCGGCCAAATAGGCGCCGACCGCATACAATACGCATTGCTTGCAGATGCACCAGCTCAATAAAGCATCCAAAATGTAAATAGGAACTACTGGGCATGGTAGTGTCTCAAGTAATGGTAGCGATCTGAGAAGTTGCCTTGCTGGCAACGCTGCGGTATGCGCCACCTTCCCAGTCGACTCCACGTTTTACGCCGCTGCCATGTACGGGCATCGCTAGATAGTACACAGTACAGATGATATATTCTTTGCACACGTTCACTGCACTGTTTCATCGCTGCAGTTTGAGTATCCTCGTATTCAAGAAGCATCGGGTTAGATCCCTAGTGCAGCCGGGAACCTGCAGGCTCAGAATGATTCATGTCTTCCCGTGACCTGGTGCTCGAGTTAGCTGGGGTGAAATACTTGTGAAATGTGCCTCTGACCTCATGTTATGCAGACGAAAAGACTTTGTCATTACGGATTTTCTCCAAGCTCCTTTTACGTTATTAAAATTCATGATCAGCAATATCTAGTCAAGACATTAAAAAGACTGCGTTCATTGGCTATCGAAGGCTGTTTTGCATACCCTCTTCGGCTTGTCAAACACCGGCAACAATTCACCCGGTTATGCACTTCATGCTAGGAGATACTAATTTCAACTGCGCCATGGCATTCACTAATGACGTAGTGTTTTCAGAAAGCTTAGACGACCACTTGGTTAATCCTGCGCACTGTTTTGCACCGAATGCAGGACTCGGATATGGCCGTCAATACTCGAAAGGTTTAGTTGGCTGCAAGCAGGATCAACCTCCTCGCTTTCATCATCGACCAGGGTGCAGCTCGGCCAAACGAGAAGCTCTAAGCTATTGAGGACGACGTCCTGCAACCTACGGAAATCGAGAGCCTTCAGCGCATGCTTGACATCATTGGCTTATTTTCACACTTTCCCAGCTGCGCCGACCCTGCATCAACTACTGCGAAACGTTGTCCCCTGGTAAACGCAGTAGGAATCATTTCGGGTTTTCGTCAAGAACCATTACCGATACCACGAGCCAGCGTTCCGCTTCCTCAAAGGGTTCTTCACCGTTCAAAGCGACCATGAGTATGGCGTCTGCGCTGTTCGCTTCAGGAGCATAAAGTCAGCTTTGGCTGTTGCCATTTGCCACTCACGCCCTCACCGGTACAGAATAAAATTGTACTCTTAACAGAGCAAAACAGCCTTGCAGTTGTATTTAGTTGCATCTACAGTACAGTTTGCAATGCTGCCTCCTTCGCACCGCGGTGGTGAGGCCTTCAACTTACGACGATGCGTCTTTCACCGCTAGATTACCACTTTCATAATGTACTTGCATAGTGGCAAAAAGGCCGAACGACCCTCGAGCGTGCAGCGAGCTCACGTCTACTACTTAGTTCTGCTTTCGCCCTGAGGCAGTTTCTAACAAATCACCCCATTGCACACGCAGTGGTAATCTCCTCTTGAGTAATCGCGCATATCATTTTTATACTTTTGCAGTAGTATCTGTAAAGAAACGCTGGCTGGTTTCAATATACGTTCAGCGTCCGCGCAGATGGAGAGCAGGTTTAGATCAACCTTTGACATTCTTCCGCAGCTCACGCGACCGCCGACTCCAGCGCAACGGCAGCACCTCTTGCCGCGCAGTTCTCCCTTCAGTTCTGCCGTGCCGTGGCCCTATAGATCTGTCAGCGCTGCCCCTCAACCGTCCCATTCATCAGCAGAATAGTAGTGTTGTGTGGTGAATCGAGCAGGGAGCGAAAAATTCGCATCATCTTTGGCGGTCGCGTAGTAATTTCCTCGTTCTTTTTGCCGTGTCAGTAGGCATCCTGACGTGCGAAATTGAGGTGTGTGTTTGGGGGGGGGGGGGCGCAAAAGGTTGCGCGATTCACGTGTGCGACTTCGCCATTTTCCAGTAGAACAGCAGAAGACTACATCTATACAGTGGCGTGTGACTGGCCTGTTCTTCGCGGTGAGTGGCAAAAGCATGCGTCAGATCGCGGCTAGATAAACGCTGGGAAAGTGGTCCATGGTGGAATTCTGACGACAGCATACTGGGATGCTTCCAGTGCTGTCAGTGCCTTGGGCCAGTCACCGAGGTGTTTGTCGACGCTGCTTAATCGAGCGGCGTCCTATCCGGATGTGCACCAAGCGGCAGTGAAACTACTGAAGCAAGCGGCCAAACAAAGACGGAAAGCGCGACTGCGGGAGTCTCATTGCTTGTACCGCGTGGACGTGAATAGCGCCGCCGAGGTATTTCCGTTGTTGTTAGCGCTAAGAAATTTGCGCGTGAAAAGCGATTGCCAACACAGCGTAGCGCTCGCGTCAGCGCAGGATTGTATGCTTACACCACCGCTACATCTTTTGTTATCCCTTTGAAAGCTCTGAGGCTCAATAAACTGGTGTTTTTCTCCTCTTCGAAGAGTGCGTCATTCGTCGGTCGAGACCATGGCTCGTATATTACAATAAATAGAAGGCGTGGCCTTCGGTGAAGATCAATCAACGTCCAAGCTGACCTGATTAAGAGAAGAGCGCCGAAATATTTACAGCCATGCACCGCATGAACATGTATGCGTTGCGTACACTGTATCCACGGTCGTGTAGGTATAGGAAGCCAGGGAGGGCAAGAAGATAGCCTTAAAGCGTACTTGAGCTTCTGAGAAACCTCTCGCAAGATAGGCGCAGTGAAAAAGTAAAAGGGTGCCCTACTCCGTAGATGTAATCTGGGAACAGCGATGATTATCCTGTAATCCCCCCGTGGCCGGGATGCTATCCCGTGTCCTTCGACAAGGCAGCCAAGCGCCGTATACTCAAACCACTGCTGTGAGTGGAGGCACTCTTTTGCTTTCTCGTAGCGACTGGCTTTAGGGGCCAGTTGTGACTGTGCCCCTCGACCCTTCTCTCTTGCCTTTTCAATGCCCTCATCCCTCTTCCCCAGTGCAGGGTAGCCAACCAAATCACCCTACTGGTTAACACCACTGCCTTCCTCTTCCTCATTATATATATATATATATCTCTCTCAATTTCGCGCTCCGCTCGTTCGCTTTAATATTAACTTCAATATAAAGATATAGTTATGCTCTGAGAGTACGTAGAGAAACCAAAAGCAGTATTTACATCCGGAAATTGACAAAAAATGATCCGTAAAAAGCCATGCTGCTGAATGCCACCATTAGAGAGCTGTTTTGGCGAGAATTAAAACGATGTAAAGGCTGCATAGGAAGTTAGGTTGGCGGATGAAATAAAAAAGGTTGCAGGCATACGGTGGGCGCAGCTGCCAAACGACAAGGTTAATTGGAGCGACATAAGAGAGGCCTTTGCTCTGCATTACACGTAGTCAGGCTGATCATGATGATGATGATGATTAGGTGGCGCCGGTGGGTGTCCAATGCACTGTACAACCGGGGTTTACGAGGACGAATGTCCTGGCATAGGAGTACTGACGCAATAGTGTCCAGTATGTTGGACAAATACTCCATGGTGGAGTCCCAGGTGCCAATGTCTTTTTTGTGTTACTTCTACGTATTTGTCACGCAGAAGGCCATTCAGCATGTGCACGTGTAACGTCATTTGCCAGAGTGAAAGACGACGGTTCCCCGCGTGCCGCTGTTCGAACATGCCCTCCCCGGAGCGGCCAGCGTCGGCGGCCTGTCCCTCAGCAGCTGACACTCAGAAGGCGCCCGCAGCGGTCGAAGGGGAGCAGAGGGGAGCGTCCAACCGAGCCCGTGCGCCTCAGCTCGACGCACCTCACGAGGAGCTGCTCCATCCTGACTCCCTCTGCCTCGCTGTTCACCAAGCGGGAATGCATCTGGTGCGCCCGGAAATGTGGCGTCGCCGACTGCATGGAAGCCATCACCGAAGAACGATAGCTGCACTGCTCTTCAGCCGCCATCCAATATTTGAAGGCCAGCCCGCAGGATACACCAGGTTTGAAGCCTTTTCTGCTCGCCGCGATTGCTAAGGAGCTCGGGATACCCCCGTCGACAAAAGTGGACGGGGTGACCGCCTGCACCTGCGTGCCCGTCACCTTCACGTTTTTACTCGTGGACAGACTGCTGTCAACGATGATTCCACTCACGACAAGACACACGGGCCTCACCGACCGCCAAAGAAGGAACACTTCGCACCCCATCAAGCCTTCCCAAGGAAAGCCGCTGCTACGTGACGGCCACAGTGGACGCTGAGCGTGTGTGACGGGACGAACACGGCTGCTGCGAACTGCCTTCTACTGGAAAAAGGCTCGGCTCTGGTGCGAAAGTGTTCGGACACTCAACGCTACTACACTGCGAACTTCCGACCGGGAGCCGCAAACTTCTTCGTCATGAACTCAAGTCCACTCCCCAACCAGAAAGCAACGCAAAGAAACTCAGCGGAACAAATCTTTCCGTCTCTTCTCTTTAGTGCCCAGAGAACGGTTGCGAGCTCGGCCACACGCCTCACCAACAACCGGAAGGGACAACGTCGGCAAGAGTCACACTAATGGGGACATCAAGAAGGCGTTTCAGGCCAGCCAAAACGACGGAAGCTCTGCGTACACCCTGCGGAGGTATTGCTCCCTCGGACTCAGCTTCACTGCGTCCACCGCCGAGACTCGAGTGCACCAGCTTATGGCTCAGGACATCCACCGCCTTGATTCAAGACATTCCAGGCCGAATCATGGCTTTGGAACAGGAGATCTAGGTGCCCGTACGGTATGGAGCACGATGGGGCCGGTCATTGGGGCTGCTTGCGCTCTGCTTCAACGCGATGGATGCGGCCCAGCTTCAGGGTGTACTTGTCTGGCGATAGCCACTTGCGCCGGACTTGTTGCGCCTATCTAGGACAACCTGCTGCTCGAGGGCGCCTGCACCACAGCCATCGCAGGTGGCCGGCGTCGCAGCTTCAGGACCTCCTGGAGGCGTTCAAACTGGTGTGGAAGACCTCAGATGCCGAGATAACAAAGTGGAAAACTGCGCATCCTGATCAGCTACTTCGGCATTGACGCAAAGGTCGAGATCAGTTAGGAAAAGCCGCTGAGCACGAACTGCCGAAGCTGAAGATGTTTTCTTGCTACGCAGCAGTTTGCATCAAGTGGTGTTAAGGCGCTCCTCGAGACGTGTGCGTAGGTTCCCAGGTCCATTCGACAAGCAAGTTTTCCTCGGCGATACGAAAAGGAAAAACAACCGCAGCTAAGAAGGCACGAAGGCGAGCGACGTGCGGATTTTCCCAAGAGCACGACTTTAAGAAAATATTTATATATGCAAGATTTGCTCATGTTGTTGCCTGCCTCAAACCAACAAGAAATGTCACTGTGCTAGTGAACCAAAATAAATGTATCCATGTGGTCGCCTTAACATTTCTCTCGAGCTAGACGCTGCAATTTATACCCGTAAAGTCAAGACCGCAGTCGACGCCTGTGTCACGGTTGGCTCGCAGGCGTCAAAGTCGCTAAGTCGGAGCCTCAAATTGAAAAAAAAAATGCTCTTCTCCGTTGGATAACGATGAGCTCGGACCATGCTCCACGAACCTCGGCTTCCATGCCAGCGTCCTGTGCGATCACGTGCATGAAATGAAGAGAAATAAAACCCACCTTCCTTCGCTTGTCATTGTTTTTCTCGTGAAAATGCGCGTTATCTCAGTCTATTAGCGGTCATATTGTAGACTGAGATGCTCACACCATTAAATGAAGTCCTTATTGACCGTACAAAACTGACACTCGCGACAGCTAAAATTTTTTCATGTAGAGTTTGTGTTAAATGCATGCATATTTCCGAGCTCCCTTGGCAGGCTCTTAAAAAGCGCAATCATTAGCGCGTTCTACCCTCCACGTATAAAGAACCCTTAGAGTTTCAGCATCTTCAACGCCGACACTTCCCCCTACCTCATAGGAAATTAGCAACCCTAGATGCCGTTTCTTGGCGGCATTTACAGAAGAAAACTTTCCAGATCTCCACAGACTGTATACATCTCGTACAACCAACATTATACACCTACACATATTCCTGGTGCCAGGCACGCCCTACACACTTCCACAATTCGTGGGGATGTGTTGCCAAACCAAACATTTTCCAACCGGAAAGCACGTCTTTTGAGCAGTGGGAGGCGCTGCTGACCAGCGAGATCTACGAGGACCCAGGAGCCCTCATACAACAGGTCCGGCGGGCAGCTCAAGCCATTGGAGTTTTGGAATAAAGACGCCACCAACTTCCCTCCTTTGCTTAATAGCCGCCGCGGTGGCTCAGTGGTTATGGCGCTCGGCTGCATGACTCGAGAGACGTGGGTTCCGGCCGCGGCAGTCGAATTTCGATCAAGGCGAAATTCTAGCGGCCCGTGCACTGTGCGATATCAGTGCAGCTTAAAGAACCCCAAGTGGTCGAAATTTCCGGAGCCCTTCACAACGGCATCCCCCATAGCCTGAGTTGCTTTGGGACGTTAAAGCCCATAAACCCTAAACCTTTTGTTTAAGTAAAGTGTGATGGCGTAAGATTTCCTTGCCCCATTGAGCGAAAACCCGGCTGTGTGTGTGTGTGTGTGCGTGTGTGTGCGTGCGTGCGTGCGTGCGTGTGTGTGTGTGCGTGCGTGCGTGCTTGCTTGCTTGCTTGCTTGCGTGCGTGCGTGCGTGCGCGCGCTTTTGTGTGTGTGTGTGTGTGTGTGTGTGTGTGTGTGTGTGTGTGTGTGTGTGTGTGTGTGTGTGTGTGTGTGTGTGTGTGTGTGTGTGTGTGTGTGTGTGTGTGTGTGTGTGTGTGTGTGTGTGTGTGTGTGTGTGTGTGTGTGTGTGTGTGTGTGTGTGTGTGTGTGTGTGTGTGTGTGTGTGTGTGTGTGTGTGTGTGTGTGTGTGTGTGTGTGTGTGTGTGTGTGTGTGTGTGTGTGTGTGTGTGTGTGTGTGTGTGTGTGTGTGTGTGTGTGTGTGTGTGTGTGTGTGTGTGTGTGTGTGTGTGTGTGTGTGTGTGTGTGTGTGTGTGTGTGTGTGTGTGTGTGTGTGTGTGTGTGTGTGTGTGTGTGTGTGTGTGTGTGTGTGTGTGTGTGTGTGTGTGTGTGTGTGTGTGTGTGTGTGTGTGTGTGTGTGTGTGTGTGTGTGTGTGTGTGTGTGTGTGTGTGTGTGTGTGTGTGTGTGTGTGTGTGTGTGTGTGTGTGTGTGTGTGTGTGTGTGTGTGTGTGTGTGTGTGTGTGTGTGTGTGTGTGTGTGTGTGTGTGTGTGTGTGTGTGTGTGTGTGTGTGTGTGTGTGTGTGTGTGTGTGTGTGTGTGTGTGTGTGTGTGTGTGTGTGTGTGTGTGTGTGTGTGTGTGTGTGTGTGTGTGTGTGTGTGTGTGTGTGTGTGTGTGTGTGTGTGTGTGTGTGTGTGTGTGTGTGTGTGTGTGTGTGTGTGTGTGTGTGTGTGTGTGTGTGTGTGTGTGTGTGTGTGTGTGTGTGTGTGTGTGTGTGTGTGTGTGTGTGTGTGTGTGTGTGTGTGTGTGTGTGTGTGTGTGTGTGTGTGTGTGTGTGTGTGTGTGTGTGTGTGTGTGTGTGTGTGTGTGTGTGTGTGTGTGTGTGTGTGTGTGTGTGTGTGTGTGTGTGTGTGTGTGTGTGTGTGTGTGTGTGTGTGTGTGTGTGTGTGTGTGTGTGTGTGTGTGTGTGTGTGTGTGTGTGTGTGTGTGTGTGTGTGTGTGTGTGTGTGTGTGTGTGTGTGTGTGTGTGTGTGTGTGTGTGTGTGTGTGTGTGTGTGTGTGTGTGTGTGTGTGTGTGTGTGTGTGTGTGTGTGTGTGTTGGAACTCGATGGTAACCATCAAAACATGGCGTCCTCATGCAATCTGGCCTGGTCGCACGAGGTTGCTCGGGAAGAGCCACTTGGATTGCACAAATTCCACCAGCGGCAGCACCATCTCATTCCAAATTTTCTCGTTCTTTTTGCCGCGTCAGCAGGCATCGACCCGTGCGAAAGTGAGATGTGGGGGGGGAAGGCGCAGAAGGCTGAGCGATTCGCGCGTGCGACTTCGCCATTTTGCAGTAGAACAGCAGAAGACTGCCTCTAGGCAGTGGCGTGTGACTGGCTTGTTCTTCGCGGTGAGTGGCAAAGGCATGCGTGGGATCGCGGCTAGTTAAAGGCTGCAGGATAGTGGTCTACGGTGGAATTCTGACGACTGCGTGCTGGGATGCTGCCAGTGCTGTCAGTGCCTTGGGCCAGTCACCGAGGTGTTCGTCGACGCTGCCTAATCGGGCGGCGTCCATTCCGGATGTGCACCAAGTGGCAGTGAAACCACTGAAGCAAGCGGCAAAACAAAAACGGAAAGCGCGCGGCTGCGGGAGTCCCGTTGCTTGTACAGCGTGGACGTGAATAGCGCCGCATTCTATTTTTCCGCGCCGCCGAAGTATTTTCGTTGTTGTAGCGCTAACACGTGTGGGCGTGAAAAGTGATTGTCAAAACAGCGTAGCACCCTTGGAAGCGCAGTGTTGTATGCTTAGCACGAGCGCTGCATTTTATGTTATCCCTTTGGAAGCTGTTGTGTTGAGTCTGAATGAAGTGGCGTTTTTCTGCTCTTTGAAGAGTGTGTCACACGTCGGGGGAGGCACGGCTCGCATACTGGAATACTAGAAGGCGTGGCCTTCAGTGGATAGCAACCAACTTTCAAGCTGACCTGGCTAAAAGAAGAGCGTCAAGTATTTGCAGCCTTGCACTGTATGCACGCCTATGCGTTGCGTACACTATACCCACGGTCGCGTAAGTTTAAGAAGCCGGGTTATTGCCGTGAGCTTTCAATACGAAGAGTAAAAAGGCAAGAAGATAGCCTTGAAGCGTACTTGAGTTTCTGAGAGACCTCTCGCAAGATAGGCGAGATAGGTAATCTGGGAAGAGCGCTGATAAGCTTGTAATCCCGCCGGGGCCAGGATGCGACCTCGCGACCTTTTACTTGGGTAATTTATTTGCTTAAGTAAGAATTTATTGTATTTGGGCAATTTATTTTCCAGTAATTAAAGTGCACTATCCTCAAATCACTGCTGTGGGTGACCAATCGTGGAGCACCCCTTTCTAGAACGTCCTTGTTTCTGGGGTTCGTTTAAGCCTAGCGTCACCCCGACTCTAATCGCAATTTCCTCGACAAATATCTTGTCACAAAATACAATAAGCTAATGAATCTAGTCTTGTATGAAGAGTTATCTCAGCGCCGAGCTTCGCTGTGGCCGATTCCGTGAGCTTTGCGTCTCGCAGCACGACCCTGGTATACCTTGTGTCTCTTTACAGACACATGCATGCGTGTACACGCAGTGCGGTACGCTCATCGCTTTCACTTCTTCGGTGTCGGCGAAAGCGACAGAAGTCTAGAAGCATTCTTTTGTTCTTTCGTACACCAATAACCATTCCAGGACTTTCTCTGTGTAAACAGCGTCGCCGGCGTAGTATCTGGTAAGGGAAAACTGCCGCTTTCACCCACTGGAAAAAGGCTATGAACTGCTGACTTGTGATTTCTCCTTCAACTTTCTTAGACGTCTCAAGCTTGTTATTGGCGTAGATCGCGACCTTTACTTCTTGCGAGACCTTATGGACGTAACCGATCAGAATTAGCTTCCTCTTCGCATAGGGCGCAGCAGGCGGTGCATCAACGATCGTTTACGAAAGCACTCGACATCGCTGAAGCGTGGCACTTGACCGCACGCTACAAGAATTGTGACCTCGATCGCAATCTGCTCTTCAGTTACTGCATGATCATGAGACGATACAATGAACACGAGGCACGAGAGATATATCTGCCATTTTTACTTTTTAAGCAAGGCGAACATTGCGTCAAAAACCCCTCTTTAGCATTTCACTGAAAAAAGGTGGCTATACCTATCAAGTGCATACCAACGATCCGTTTTCTTTCGTTTAATTTTGTTATTTCCTTTTTTCTGTAGTTGTTTTCTGCCTCCTCGATGTTAACACGGTCTCTTATAAAAGAAGCTTATGTTAGAAGCCTTTAAAATATTGATATTAGTTGCGAGCATGTGTGTGCAATTCCTCCGTGTCGTTTCTTCACGCTGTTCGTAGTTATTGACATTGTTTTGCGCACTTTGCACTGAAGTACTTCGCCTCTAGACCCGCGTCGTTTTCTGTTCTGTTTTCTTCTTTTACACCCACCAGTGTTACCTGCAAATCAGTTCAATGCACTTAACGCTGACAGAACCCCCCCCCCCTCGAGCCGGACACCTTGACAAAGCCCCTGTCCACTCCGATAGACTGAATTGCTTCCACGGTGATGGCAGCGATCACTATATGCGCCGCTCAACTGCCGTCTCTTTATCTCGCGTGCACTTTATCTTGTTTGCTTCGTTTGATGTACTCATAATATACTCATGATTTACCCAACTGGGCGGATTCTCGTCCCTACCCCACGGCCATGTTTAGCACCTATGGTGACAGATTAGAACATATTAGGCTGGAGCGCAGAAAAAACCCACCCCCTCACACAAAACTCGACTCATCCGAAGCCATAGACTGAAGGAAAATCCAAACCAGCACTTTCCCTAACCTGTTCACCCTACACAAGATCAGCCCCACTCAATATCTGAATACATGTCCTGGTGTGGAGCTTGCCCTACGCTCTACCACATGTCGTGGGAATGTACAGCGAAACCAAAACACTTAACTGTGTCCAACACGACATATGAGCAATGGGAGGTGGCCCTGACCAGCAAGGCCCTGGATCAGCAACTGAAGTTGGTACAGCAACTCCGTCAGTCAGCGAAATCCAGTGGCGCCTTGGACTAGGGGTGCCACACAAGTTGCTCGAGCAACCTCCCCGAATTACAATAAAAGTTTTATCTCTCTCTCTCTCACACTCATGATATACTCATGATATTGCCGACGCTGCAAACTTGATCTTCATACTTTTTTTCAGCCCTCTGCATGACTGCCTTCGGATTTAATGCCCATCTTTTAGCGAAATCTCTTTCTAGACACATGCCTTTCAATTATACTTGGAGGGAGAAAATGTTGCTAATGGGGATTACTTTGTGCTGCCTTGTACTGGTAACTTTTACGAAATCGACGCAGAACTGCGACAGCGCCGCGAACTAATCCAAGAAGGATCAGTGCCACCATGGTGCGAGCGACAGAAGACCAGCCCAGGTTATTCGCTGTAGCGACAGTCACTTCCGAAACAGAGGCCGAAGAAGCACTCATTGCTGCTCTCAGGGACGGCATGCGTAGGTACAATAATTACCGACTCCAAGGTTTTGATCCAATATTACAACCAAGGCATCTGCACCCGCAGGACTAATAAAAACAGCGAAAAAGTAAGCCGAGCAGAAATCATTTGGGTCCCTGCGCACAAGGAAATGCGGCAAACGAGAAAACGAACCAATATGCCAGAGCTCTAGCATACCGTGATGGATCAGGGAGTGTCTCGGAGTCCCCCGTCTATGAAACTCACGCATACAAGGAAATGACAAATCGCCTCCGTGAGGCGCGGAAACATTACCCAGCACCGCACCCGCACCTTACCAGACTAACGGCCATAAACCTACGTAGAGCCCAAACTGGGACAGTCAGGAATCCCATCCTTCGGAATTAAATCGATCCCAACTGCTCACACTGCGGTAACATAGCAACACCAAAACACATCCTATAGGACTGTAAAGAAAATCCACCTCCAAAATACCTACCGGATCCCGCACAGGAGGCCTAGCTTCGGCTCCTGTTGGAGCCGGACAAGGACACGCCAGCCAAGCTTGCGGACTGGTTGGGAGAGGTCCGCCTCCGTTACAGGGCCACTAAGCCCACCCTATTGATCTTTCAGATCAATAAAATATCTCCACGCCAAGCCAAGCGTACGGAACCGCACCATTGCTCCGTAGCCCGAGTGTTTCGCCGCAGTATTCAAACGTTGTTGCCACAGTTTTGCTGCAAATATATACCTAGGAGTTGAACATTTCGGTTCTTATTTTTTGAAAACTCGGCGGACTTTCTTCGGTTTTTATTTAGGGCGCTAGTTTCGATTTCTTTCGGCGGGTATTATTCTCGACGAGTCAAATACTGACTTCTTTGCGGTGACTTCATGCAGCAGTTCTGAGTGGCCAAAAGTCATTTAAAGTATATCACGGTATTTTTGTCGTGCTGAACAATTTATTTACCAGTAATTAACGTGCAGGTGGCAATACTTGGAGCTGTGGTTGCACAAAAAATTGCTACCCTCATGAAAAGTAACTCCAGATAAACGAGATAGCCGGCAGACAAAAACGGAAGCGGAAGTTCAGTTTCTAAGTACTAGGTTAACACTTTATCGACGGGCTGTCACGCTGCGCTGAGCGTAAGGGCGGCACATCACGTGGTCTGCGTGTTGATGGCAGCGATGGAAATGCCGCTCAACCTTCGCGGTAGCCAAAACATTTTTTTTTCGTGACACCCAATCGCGGTTTCGTGTCAGTGTCCTACATTCATTTGATTAACCTAATAAACCGACTAACCGCTCTGAGCAGATGATGATAGTTAAAAACAGTGCTTAGTTAGAGGACGGCGAGGAGATGATGCTTCCCGGTCTGCAGGAGCGTTTAAGGAACGTGCAGGAGCAATAACTCAAATCACACAACCCCGCTACTTATCCAACAATACCATCGGAGGATCTCACCCCTGGCTTCCCGAATTAGTTAATTTTCAACTTAACGTGAGTGCAACTCTCATTAAGCTGCCAGCTAGCTATGCTTTGCAATCCAAAAATGCCGACCTTTTTTGGTTAAAACCTAAGCTCGAAAAGTGATTTCATCGCACTTTTCTCGTTTTTTTTTCGGTTCAAACCGAAAAGTCCAACCCCTACATATACCTTAGGCGCGCTCCCAGATAAATGTTTTCTTGCTAACGAGATAGAAGAGCCGCTGGGTGTCACTGCATGAGCTTTCTGGTGAAAGCATGGCAGAGAGAGCTCGGAAATAAAGTTTCCACGCTGCGGTGGAACTTTTTCAGGTCCACGACAGCGCAGTTATCATCAGGCACCTTGCCTATAGTATTTCTGAAAACGTGACTTGCCCGGTATAAAAGGGCCCATGCAGATACTAGACACTGTTACTAAACATCACCCAGCACACATGAATAACCAGCACGACAGTTATTGTGCACAACAGCCTCTGTAACTGCAGGGCTCATTACGGCATATGCTTCAATGGTGATATGGTGCTTTGTTATCCGCGGAGAGGGCGAAGGGTAATATCATGATTTCACTTAAATTCCATTTCAATCTAATTCTTTTGCGTTTCGATTGTCTCATGCTCCCGCTGTCGCTGGAACCAAGAGGCAGCCGGCATAGACTAAAATAGAATCGGACGAATAGAATTGGGTGAAAAGAAAAAATTCGTAGCGGCCTTAGATTCATGGCGTGTCGTCCATCCGCCGCTTACGAACAAACTGAAATCGCAACGCGCGATTTACAGCTCCTAGAATGCAGCGCGCGAAAAACGACGACCTTATTTTTATGGCTTTCCAACGGTACACGCGATTTGAAATAAATATTCATATTTAAAATAGCACACGATTAATAATATTTATGAGAACATAAATTAAAAAGTGTCATGGCTTAATGGTTAAAACTCAAGTAAAAGTGACTGGAACATTTTTCTAGGAACGTTTTTCCATCGATTTTAATTTCTCTCCAAAGCGCGCCTACCATCTACTACACCGCTTTCACGCTGGCTGTTTCATAACGTCAAAGATATATTCGTTGTTTCTAGTTTATTATTTTACACCCTCGGCAAATGAGACAATTTTATGCACACTATGTTGCTACTGTCGAAAAATAAGAACGAGCTTATACTGAATTTTCAAAACAAGCCGGAAGCAATCTTCCGCAACACCGCCATATAGGGCCAAGTGGGGCATCTCTTCTAGCTCGTGAAAATCCCCACTGTAATGGTTTAAAGCACAGCAAGACAGCACAGCAGAAACGAAGTTGACAGGACAGCGCTCTGTTCTCTAAATTTCGTTCCTTCCTGTGCCGTCTTCCTGCGCTTTATTCCATTCCAGTAATGCACCAACTAGCCAGCAAAAACGTCCCTGCAAAATCACCAGTGCCCGCAGCAAATGTCTATCATTTTGCTCATAAATCGCGAGTGACAGCTGCCCAGCTGCAGCAAAAAAACTTATTAATTCAGCGCGCGGTCGCCGAAACAACAAAACATAAGCATCTTCCCGCGGGTCGAATTAAGTGCGAAACCAGCAAGAAAGGATGCGTGAACATTCAAGAGTACCAACGCCCCCATCGTTGCCTTCACTGCTTAGCCCTCTGAAAGGACCTGTGCTTCTATCTGAGAAAGTTGTCGTTACTCCGGTGCAGGATTTGTTTTCAATGCGGTAACAGACAAAAGCTGCGGTGCATTTATTGTACGCAAAGTATATATAAAGATGCAAGCATGAACAACGAACGCCTCACCAATAATGACAATCCTGTTTATCATGAACATGTGATACCAGATTATATAAATTGACACACACACAAGTGATAAATAAATTGTCAGCTTGTTGACTGAAGAAAAACAAAGGAAGAGAAACAGTGTACCTGCATACTTCGTATGTCATAGTGAGACGAAGCACTACGGCCAGCTTCTAGCTTGTGAAATCATTACAGTGTACCTGCATACTTCGTATGTCATAGTGAGACGAAGCACTACGGCCAGCTTCTAGCTTGTGAAATCATTACCTTCAGAGTACAATACATCTGCCTTTATCTGCCGCCTGGGCTCTCAATATAAGGCTAGATGGGCTGGCGGCCTGCAATGTATTTTATAATGGCACATAACCTAGCCTTTTTCACCCAGTTAGCACATCCACAATTTAAATTTCACGCCACTCGGGCCGACCCGCCGGGGTGGCTCAGTGGTTAGGGCGCTCGACTACTGATCCGGAGTACCCTGGTTCGAGCCCGACCGCGGCGGCTGCGTTTTAATGGAGGAAAAACGCCAAGGCGCCACTATGCTGTGCGATGTCAGTGCACGTTAAAGATCCCCAGGCGGTCGAAATTATTCCGGAGCCCTAAACTACGGCACCTCTTTCTTCCTTTATTCTTTCACTCCCTCCTCTATCCCTTCCCTTACGGCGCGGTTCAGGTGTCCGCCGATATATGCGACAGATACTGCGCCATTTCCTTTCCACAAAAACCAATTATTATATTATAGTCGAGTTCATCAGCCAACAGCCTTCACATGACTGGTCCCTTTTACTGATTCCATAGCAGCCCTTCAAGGCCTGCAAGATGCTGTACGCCACCGGCCGGGTGAAAAACTGGTTGCACAGGTTCGCGACCTGTACCACTGCGCCATATCTAAAGGTTATGACATCAATTTTCAATGGCTGCCAGGAGACTGCGGTAATAAAATACACGAACCACGCAGGCGAGGCTGTCTGATCTGCCCACAATGACGTACTTGACTATTATAGATTTTTATGGCGCTAGGGCATCTGTGGCGAATAAGCACCATGCCACAAGGCATTTTCGACTTATCAAGGTGGGGTCAAACACCCGTTTTCCAAGCATTTCACCCAAAATAAGCCGAGCACCAGACAAGAGGAAATGTTGTGCCCATTTTATCACTGGTGGGTAACCGATGGCACTGGGGATCGAAGCTCGCACCTCCCGCATGCGACGCTTATGCTCAACCACTCGGCCACCGCTCCATTACCATGAAGAACTTCAAGTCTGCATTCCTACATCAACAATTGACGCGGCGTGTGACCTACGCAGGCTGGCGCTGGAGCTCACACTTCCTGGGTGATACTGGCCACTTTTTCAACCGTCGCCTCAGGGCATTGGATTCTGGACTGCGCCTTCGTCTTCCCCACAATATACCGCATCGCGAAGCATTACCTTCCCGTCAATAGCTCGATGATGCATATACAAAGTAATACACGTTTAGGATTGGGATGGCCGACAGCCCTACTTGTGAAAGCTGTGGCTGCGAAGAGACAGTTGCACATCTCCAGTGTGAGTGCCCTGCTTTGGCGAGCGAAAGACGTACGCTGCGTTGTACCCTGGACCACTTCGATACTCGCCCTTTCACAGAGGTTAAGATAATGGGACCCCGTGGCCACAGCACTCGACAGCCCCCAAGGCCTACAAGGCGACTGACTTCACGAACTGGATGCGACTGTGCCCGTCGCCCCTTTTCTCTTCCCTTTTCAATCCCGTCATCCTTCTTCCCCAGTGCAAGATAGCCAACCAAACCGCCCTTCTGGTTGACACCCGTTGCCCTCCTCTTCCTCTTTATCTCTCTCTCTCAATTTCACGCTCTGCTCGTTTTCTTTAATATTAACTTCAATATAAAAATTTAGTTATGTTCTGAGAGTGCGTAGAGAAACCAAAAGCAGTATTTGCATCCGGAAATTGACAAAAAATGATCATAGAGCTGTTTTGGCGAGAATTGGAACGATGTAAATGCTGCAGAGGAAGCTAGCTGGGCGGATGAGATTGAGAAGTTTGGAGCTGGCAAAGGACAGGGTTAATTGGAGCGACATGGCAGAGGCCTTTGCCCTGCAGGGAACGTGGCCAGGCTGCTGCTGATGATGATGATGATTAGATGGCGCCGCCGGGTGTCCATTTCATTGGACAACCGTGGTTTACGAGAAAGAATATCTTGGCATAGGATTGCTGACGCAATAGTTTCCAATATGTTGGACAAATGCTCCGTAGCGGGATCTCAGGAGACTACGTCTTTTTTGCGCTACTTCTACGTCTTCATCACGCAGAATGCCATTCAGCATGCGCACGTGTCACCCATTCCGCCAGAGAGAAAGAAGACGGTTCCCCGCGTGCCCCTGTTCGAACGTGCCCTCCCCGGAGCGGCCAGCGTCGGCGGCCTGTCCCTAGGCGGCTCTCTCAGAAGTCGCCCGCAGCCGTCGAACGGGATCAGAGCGGTGCGCCCAACAGAGCGCGTGCGCCTCGGCTTGGCGCACCTCACGAGAAGCTGTACTATCCTGCCTGCCTCTGCCTCACTGCTTACCAGGAGATCGAGCACCCGGTGCGTCCGGAAATGCGGCGTCGCCGGCTTCATGGATGCGCTCACCGACGAACGATAGCTGCGCTGCTCCTCAGGCGCCATCCAAAATGTCAAGGCCAGCCAGCAAGATCCACCACGTTTGGAGCCTTTTCTGCTCGCTGCGATTGCTCAGGGGCTCGGGGTGCTCCCGTCGACAAAAATGGACAAGGTGAGCGCCTGGACCTACGTGCTCGTCACCTGCATGTTTTTACTCGTGGACAGACTGCTGTCAACGATGATTCCACTCTAAACAAGAAACACGGGCCTCACCGCCTGCCAAAGAAGGAACACTGCGCACCACCTCAAGCCTTCGCAAACAATGCCGCTGCTACTTGGCGGCCACAGCGGACGCTCAGCCAGTGCGACTGGACAACCACTGCAGCTGAGACCCACCTCCTTCTGGACAGCGGCTTGCCTCCGGCCCGAAACGGTTCCAACATCCTATGTTTTTACAATAGGGAGTCCCGTCCGGGGACACCGAACTTCGGCGTCAAGATCTTACATCGACGACCCATCAAGAAAGGAGCTCTCGTAAAATCAGGCAAGGATCTCCTGTGTTTCCTGTTCAGCGATGCCCAGATAATGCTAGCAAGCTTTTCCCAGAGCCTCAATGGCAGACGAAGTCGACCAGCAAAGCTCTACAGGGAACATCAACAAGCCGCGTCAGAGATGCGAAAAGGGCTCAAGTTCTGTGTACACCTTGCGGAGGTATGCTCCCTCGCACGCAGCTTCACCGCGTCCACCGCCGACATTCGAGTGCACCAGCTTGTGGCGAAAAACAACCACCGCATTCATCCAAGACCTTCCAGACCCAATCATGACTTTGTAACAGGAGATCTAGGTGCCCGTACGGAATTGAGCACGATGGTGCCGGCCACTAAGGCTGCTTGCGCTCTGCTTCAACGCGATGGATACGGCCCAGCTTCAGGGTGTGCTTGTCCGGCGTCAACCATTCGCACCGGACATGACACGCCTACCTAGGACCATCTGTTGCTCGAGGGCGCCTGCACCACAGCCATTGCAGGTGGCCGGCGTCGCACCTTCAGGAACTCCTCGAGGCGTCTAAAGTGGTGCGGAAGACCCCAGATTCAGAGACAAGGAAATAAAAAACACCGCATCCTCGTCAGCTACTTCATCATTGACGCTAAGGTCGAGCTTAGTTAGCAAAAGCTGCTGAGCAAGAACTGCCGAGGCTGAGGATGCTTTCTTGCTACGCATCAGTTTGCATCAAGTGGTGTTAAGGCGCACCTCGAGACGTGTGCATAAGTTCCCAGGTCCCTTCGCGAAGCCCATTTTCGTCGGCGATACGAAAAGGAAAAACAACGGCAGCTAGGACAGCAAGAAAGCGACCGGCATCCGGCTTTTCCTAAGAGCACGATATTTATAAAATATTATTATATGCAAGATTTGCTCATGTTGTTCCCTGCCTCAACCTAACAAGAAATATCGCTGTGCTAGTGAACCAAAAGAATTGTATCCAGGTGGTCGCTTTAACATTTTTCCGGAGCTGGACACTGCAATTTACACCCGTAATCTAAAGACCGCAGTCGGCGCCTGAGTCACGGTTGGCTCGCAGGCGTCGCAGTCGCAGAGTCGGTGCCTCAAGTTGAAAAAAAATGCTCTTCTCCGGTGGATGACGATTAGCCCGGACCATGCTGCACGAACCTTGGCTTCCATGCCAGCCTCCTATGCGATCACTTGCATGAAATGAATAAAACCCACCTTCCGTCGTCTTGTCATTGTTTTTGTCGTCAAAATTCGCGTTAGCTTAGTCTACTGGCGGTCATGTTGTAGTCTGAGATGCTCACACCATTGTACGTTAAAGTCCCTATTGCCCGTACAAAAATTATACTCGCGGCAGCTGCAATTTTTTCATCTATAGAATCAGTGTTAAATTCCTATTTCCGATGGCAGTCTGTTAAACAGCGTGCTCAGTAGTGCGTTTTACCCTCCACGTATAACGAACCTCTTGAGTTCCAGTATCTTCACCGCAGACACTCAATCCTCTTCTTATATTGCTAGTCTTTTATTTGCGATCTGTGCCTGCCATGATTGTTTGATCTATAGATATATGTACTCCCAAAGAGTATCTATTTTTGCTGCTTCGCCAAAGTTCTTCAATCTGCGTTAGTTTAAGATTAATTTCAGGCATGAAGCTGTACTTTTCCTGTCCCCGCCCTCGGTCACATTTTGGTCTGACCTGCTTACCAAGACATGATCGTCAGAGAATCGTAGGTGCCTCAGATATTAACCGTATTTCATGTCTTGAGGTACAACTAACGTGTCCCATCTTCGCCTAGCAAAGCCACGAAATAAGTTACGAAGTATTCTTCTTTTTCCTTCTAACGTCGATACCCCATGCGTGGAACTTTCTCCGGAGAAAATGCTTCTCCGTCGCAGTATAGGCCAACAGAAAACTCAGTTTTCCAACCACTGTCCGATGACTACGTTGCACAGACGAAGGCTAAGCTCTAATTAACATGTAGACTGGTGGGAGGTCACCTCCGAAAATTCGCCACCACTCCTGACGTAGGTAAGGTTGGCTGGGACTAGAGGAACATCTAGTGGCGTGGTCGCCGTGCTCTACACCTTTCGCTGTCCTATCTTAGCCCTGGAGGAAGTCGAAAAGATTCCTCATCTTTTCTCTGCAGCGCTGCAAAAATAATCAAGAGCCCTCCCTACTGCTCACACTAAACTACTGCATGAAACACAAAGCCGAATCTGAAAGCAATCACTCGAAAAAAAAAAGCGAAGACTTCATACGCCCCATTTATTTTTCATTTCTCTACCAGGCTTTTTTTTTCGTTTTTCCTTCACCGTGCTACGAACGTGCGATGCCCTCTTATACTCCGCAACACAATACGCCGTTTCCACCCCAATATTATGTGTTTCGCCCCCATGGCCTCTCTAACGACAATCACTCACTCGTTGCTACCTCTACATATTACGCAACATATTATTCATTCAAGGCTCGTTGGTTGCTCCGCGTGCCATACCTTTCCAGGGAGAATCATTTCAATAGCATCATTCCCACTCGCTCCTTCCAGACCGTATATATGCGTGTTGCACCGACTCTGCCATAACCGAATTGCCTCGATGGTCAGTGACGTGAACTTCTAATATTACGTCGTCGCTAAATGGGCAAACCATCAGCGAACGTAAATGGGGACGGTATATAAAGGCCTGTTTTATGCATGTGAGCGAATCACTTGCAGAGAACCCACCTCATTTTATATGCCGTCCGGGTACTGGATATGAAACCAGCTAGGTGACTCCTGGTTATATTCGAGACAGACAGACAGACAGACAGACAGACAGACAGACAGACAGACAGACAGACAGACAGACAGACAGACAGACAGACAGACAGACAGACAGACAGACAGACGGACGGACGGACGGACGGACGGACGGACGGACGGACGGACGGACGGACGGACGGACGGACGGACGGACGGACGGGCGGGCAGGCGGGCGGGCGGGCGGGCGGCCGGGCGGGCAGGCAGGCAGGCAGGCAGGCAGGCAAAAAGAAATAGAGAAGGAAAGAAAGAGAGGGAAAAGAACTAAGAACAAGAGACGGAGATGAAAATAAAGAAAAAAAGGGGGAGAAGGAAAGAAAGAGAGGGAGAAGGAATGAAAGGAAATAAAGAAAGAAAGAAAGAGAGAAAGAAAGGAAGGAATTAATAACTACAGAAAGAAAGAAAGAGAGAAGGAAGGAAGGAAGGAAGGAAGGAAGGAAGGAAGGAAGGAAGGAAGGAAGGAAGGAAGGAAGGAAGGAAGGAAGGAAGGAAGGAAGGAAGGAAGGAAGGAAAAGAAGAAAGAAAGGAAGAAACAAATTGATTGTGGATCGGCGACAACCTCTGTTCAGAGTAATCGTGTGGAAGTCAACGCCTGCCCAGTCTGCTTGTTGCTTCCTCTTGCCGTCTTTAACTGCCTGGGCACGAAGTAACGCAGGCATAAACCCTCCGTCATCTTGGCGTCCGTGTTGAACGCCACTAAATGTATTCAGCAAAAGATGCATCTTTTAGTACACATCACCCTTCTGACATGCGGACCTTTTCTTTTCCACACCTCATACTTGAGGAGAATTGGTCAACCAAAGCTCAACAGGCGACGCTTCGCGGAACCGCATCATTATCTTAGCATATAGGCAGTCGTAGTCTGGACAAACTTGCAATCCGGCACTTTCCCAAATTTACATTGATTCCACACTATCTGACAAGAACAATATCCTAGCAATCGCTGCCCATCCTGCGAGGAGGTCTCAGAACTCTACATGATATGGAACTGTCCCGAGCAACTCGAGAAATACGAACTCAGAGAAATGAGCCGTACGTAGTGGGAGACGAGGTTGGCCTACGCTGAGCCCCCCTTTCAGCTCGAGCTGATCGGCCGAGCCTGGAGTTCCTTCAAAATTGGTTTCCTGGACATGGGAGACCCTCTCGTATGAACTCTTGGTTAATAAAGTTTATTATTCATTAACGCGGCAGCGTAAAGGCCCCGTTCAGCGGAAAACCCGGCCTCGTAGTCGTCGTCGGCGACGGCGTGGAAGGAAAATCCCCAAAGAAGCAATTTAGATGGGCCACGTAGATGGCAGGTGGGCAACCTAGATCATGCGATCTTGTGACGTCATCACAACCTGCCCACTAGATTGTTAGCAACCTGCCCACCGTCGCATGTGGCAGTAAATCAATCATTTGGCGCGAGCGGTTCCTTGGGAAGAGCAACCTCACAAACTCAGAAGCCCCACCGGGGGCAGCACCGGCCATCATAGGCCAAGTGGTGCATTACTCCACCGCTGTACCACTGTGTCAGGAGTGGTATGAGGACCCCAGCGATCTATGAATGTGAAGTAGAGAATCACCAATTCCGCATATATAGGCATTAAACCATTAATGCTTTCGCGCCGTACTCTTAAGGCGGAGTATAAGTACCCCCTCCAGTTTTCCTCCTCTTTTTTTCATTCTCCTGCCAACTCCAGTTTCGCTAAAACCTTCTCTTTATCCCGTAATGTTTATCTTCCACTCATATCATATCGTCTCGAGCGCATCATCCATTTTGAATAACGAAGACAGGAGTAAATTATTTTTCTTGTAGCATGCTTTTGATTTAAGATTTTTCTTCGCCCTCGTAATGTACAGAACGTTCCCTTTCAGCAGTCGCGCGTGTCACGTGTTTTGCCAGAGTGAAAGTCGACGGTCAACCACTTAAACCTCAAGAAGCGACGCTTCGCGAAATTTTATCGTTCTCTCAGTAGACAGGTAGCCGTCGTCTGGAGAAACTCACAATCCGGCACTTTCCCAAATTTACCTTGGTTACACACTGTCTGACCAGAACAATATCCTAGCAACCGCTGCCCAGTCTGCGAAGAGGTCTCCGACCTATTTCGCTTGGTATGGTACTGTCCCGTGCAACTAGAGAAATAGGAGCTTAGGGAAATGAGCCGTACGGAGTGGGAGACGAAGTTGTTCTACGCTGAGCCCCCTTTCTGCTTGGAGCTGGTCAGCCGAGCCTGGAGGGCGGCTTTCATTACTCATTAATATAAACCCAGTAGTGCTATCGCGTCATACTCTTTAAGGCGGAGCATAAGTGTCGCCTCCAGTTTTCCTTCCATTTTTTTCTTTCTTTTGCCAATTTCTTTGCCTAAAATCTTCTCTTGGCCTCAGGGTGTTTCTTTTCCACTCATATCTGGTAAAAGCATCATTCCCTATGAGTAACGAAGGCAGGAGTTCATTTTCTTGCAGAATGCTTTTGTTTCAGGACTTTTCTTCGCCTTCCTAATGTACAGTACGTTCCCTTTCAGCAGGTCAGCGTGTCGCGTCTTTTTCCAGAGTGAAATACGACGGTTCCCCGCGTACCCCTGTTCGAACGTGCCCTCCCCGGAGCGGCCAGCGTCGGCGCCCTGTCCCTCAGAGGCTGTCACTCAGAAGTCGCCCGCAGCGGTCTAACGGGAGCAGAAGGAACCGCCCACCACGGCCCGCGCGCCTCGTCTTGGCGCACTTCACGAGGAGCTGCTCCATCCTGACTCCCTCTGCCTCGCTGTTCACCAAGCGAGAGCGCATCGGGTGCGCCCGGAAATGCGCCGTCACCGGCTTCATGGATGCGCTCACCTACATTCTCTTGGTTTTCATGGATGCCATCACGGAGATTCTTTTGGTTTGCGTTGTGCAGCTAGCCTCGCTGCTGCTGCAGAACACCCAGGGCACCATCCATGTTGCGACTGCCCGGTCTCAAGATTATCCTGGTTGGGAGCCTCCTCCGTTCGCCGCGATTTTCATGGAGCTCTGTGTAATGTCGACGACAAAAGAGGAGGAAGTCACTGCGTTAGCCTGACTGCTGACGTGTTCTTGCTGGCCGCTGCTGTTTTCTGCATCTTCTGGTGGTTCCGGCTTGTTCATCCTTGGTGAGCCCGTTCTACGTTGGGGGGTTTTGGCCAAGGCGTAGTTTAAGACGCAGTCCATGTGAACCTGAGAGTGCGTTTTGCGGAGAGATGTCGTTGACCTCCCCAGGTGGAGGGTCGGCAGCTTGGTTTGCCAGTTTGCCAGTCCAAAGCCTGCCACTTGAGTCCTTTCACAAAAATGGCATTGATGCGGTTCCCGTGGCTATCGTTCCAATCGGTGAGGGTGTGATCAAAATGAAAACCCCCAAACTAATTCAACAGGAGCTAAGATCATTGACTGCCCAATACCTGCAGATCTCTGAGGTGCGTCCATTTGGCCGTCGAGGAATTGTGTGCAAGTCCTCGGACATCGCTTGTGTTGCAGACTTGCTTAAGTGCAAAAATTTCAGCTCGCTGCCGGTGAAAGCATTCATTCCCGAACAGCTTGCATGTGTCAAGGGTATCGTAAGAGGTGTCGACCCAGCATCATCCCCGCAAGAAATTCTACAGGAATTTCAGGATGCAGGCGTTGGGGTCCTTTCAGTCTACCGCTGCAGTAGTGAGGTAAACGGCTCGCGTGTTGCTACTGAGTCCGTAATAACAACTTTTGCTGGCTCTTCCTGCCCTGCTGAACTAAAAATCTGGCCGATTGTATACCGTGTGGACCCTCTAGAACCCCGCCCTCTTCAATGCACCAACTGTTGGCGGTTCGGGCATAGTGGCAAAGCATGCAAGTCGGAGACCCGCTGCCGTTTATGTGGAAAAGGTCATTCTGCTGATCACTGCACCTCAGAGCAGCCTCATTGTTGCCTCTGCAGCAACAGTCACTCAGCTGATGATGCCAACTGCGCAAAACGTAGTGAAGAGCGTACATTATCAAAGAGAAGCGGTGCTCAAGAGCCGATGCTTACTCTGTTCTTAACAGGAAAAAAGATTCATATGCTAGTCGCGTGCGCGCTTCTGTTGAGGACATTGAGTCCAACTTGACTGCCTCAATTGTGACCACAGTCGAAAAAGCTCTTAATAATGTGGTTGAGCGAATGCTAAACACTTTCTCTGAGGCGTTGGCGCAGTTTGTTGCAGTTCAGTCTGCGTCACCATCAATACCCGTCCTGGCAGCAACTTCTGCATCTGTTTCAGCTTCTGCAGCTAGTGCTAGCCGCTCTACATCACCTTCTGATGCTCCCCAGGTCCCACCTAACATCTCTTTTCCTAGCAGTGAATGTCGCAGTGACATCTGCACAACAGATGTCGAAATGTCGTGCCCTACGCAGAAGCGCCGTGCTTCCTCATCACCGTCTAATTCTAGTTCTCCACAGATGAAAGCTGAAAAGGGACCACCCAAACTTCATCCCCATGTTGATATCCTTAAAGAGGCGGTTTCGGCCTCTTCAATTGGTCAATAATCATGGCAGGTATCAAAGTATTACAATGGAATTGCCGTTCCGTCTTGTCTTCTCTTCCAGATCTAGATATACTTATTCACAAGCATAAGCCTGATATTGTACTTTTACAAGAAACGTGGTTATCACCGTATAAATCATTTTCAATGAGAAACTTTAGAGTTTTCCGGTCAGATCAAAATGTTGGCAGGGGAGGTGGCTTGGTAACCATGCTATCTAAAAATTTATGTCATCAGGCATATATCTCTAAGAAAATTGTTCTCCCTGACTGTGAGCTTTTAGCGATCAAAATTTCATTTCCGCATTGTGCTGATATTACAATTGCTAATGTCTATTTTCATTTTGGTGTACACAGGACAGACTGTTTAGACAGCTTGGTGACTGGCACAAACAGTGCAGTCATCGCAGGAGATTTTAATTCTCACCATAGTGACTGGGGAAGTCGTACTGATTCCTGCGGCCAGCTTCTCTGGTCGTGGCTGTCAGCAAATGTTGTACGCTGCTGCGATTCTAGAGAAATAACCTTTATGCGAGGGGTTGCTCGCTCAGCCATTGACTTAACATTATCAGCAGGTAGGCTAGATGTGACTGATTGGTCGACAAAGGATTCGGGTACGTCTAGTGATCACTTTCCTATAACTTTCACTATCCGGTTATCTCCTCTTAAAGCTAGTTGTGTAACCCATAAAATTGTCAACCACAAAATTTATAAAAATCTGATGTCCGCCTCACTTGCCTCTTTAGTTAATACAAGCCGGGATGACAGAGCTCAGCGGACGGTTTCATTTTTGCAAAATGCAATAGACCACTCAATATTCGCTGTGCCCGCAGCAGCCTCTACTAAACAGCCGTCTCCTTGGTGGACAGAAGAATGTGAGAAGGCCTATCGTCGCAGAAAAACGGCCTGGAAGAGGCTGTCCTGCAACCAGAGTCCGGCTAATTGGTTAAATTACAAATTCTTCTCTGCATCTTTCAAAAGAACACTTGCAAAAGCCAAGGAGGAGTACAACCAAAATTTAAACACATATCTTTCAAATCCTCGTCATCGGAAAGCCCTGTATAGATTCATGGAACGTAACAAGAGTTCTGTCGTCCCTCTTCTCACTAGTTCAACAGTGTTATCACCACAAAAGGCTAAGGAGAGCCTGGAGTGTATTGCTCAGGGATTAGCGTTACGCTTCCAGACACAGAGCAACGTCGCTTTGTGCACAATTTCACCCTCTTCAGATTATACCGAGGTTGACGTATCACAGCTCCTCTCAGTCCTGGCAATGTTGCATCCTGCAGCTCCTGGACCAGATGGTGTCACTGTTGGTATGATTAAAATTTTAGCCCAGGAGTTTACAAGCGCCCTCTTAGATATGGTCAATGCTTCTCTGGAAAATTCATGGATTCCAAGCATTTGGAAGACGGCGAAAATTATTTTATTAATGAAAGATGTAGGAAAAGGATACGTCTTAGATAATATTCGGCCAATTGCACTGACTTCAAATTTAGTCAAATTAATAGAAAGAATAGTGCACAGTCGCCTCACAAAACATGTTCATGACATCAACGGTCTCAGCTCAGCCCAGATTGGCTTTCGTCGTGGATGATCTATATGGTCCGCGCATGTGGATCTAGAGAGCAGAATCCGGCTCTCGCTATGCAGAAGAGAAGTTTCAGCTTTGGTCACTCTTGATGTAGCAAAGGTCTATGACAGTGTAGAGCATACTATTTTACTTAACATACTTGCTCAGTTACATCCTCCAACCTACATTTATGCGTGAATATCTGAATTTCTGAAGGACAGATTCTTTTACTGCGCCGAGGGAACCCTATGTTCAAATACATATTATCAATCAAGAGGTGTGCCGCAAGGATCGGTGCTATCCCCTCTGCTTTTTAATATTTTGGTCAGTGGCATCCCCATTCGTCCTGATATAACAGTTTTTGTGTATGCAGATGACATAGCTTTTTCGCCTCGGCCAGGGATATCCACTCCCTTTACCATATTCTGCAGGGATATTTGGATGCTCTTGGAGTATGGTTGCAGGGTATTAATTTATCCCTGAATGTAGACAAATGCGGAGTTTTGGTATTTTCTCCAGACAGGCCTTTGCACATTTCATTAGTCCATCGCTCTCTCCAGATTCCACAAGTGGAATTCGTAAAATATCTGGGTGTTACTTATCACCCAGCATTAGATTGGAGCCTTCATATAAAGAACATTGCTTTTAAAGGAGAACGCGCTCTAGGCCGGCTGACAAGAATCGCCAATAAAAAGTTTGGGATGCGCCGCGACACGTTATTGTTACTATACAAAGCCTACGTAAGGCCTATACTTGAATTTGGTTGCATTCTGTTCTCTGGTAGCGCAAGCTACAAGATTCAACCCTTAATCTTACTGGAAAGGCGTGCTCTCCGCCTCTGCCTTGGTCTCCCAAAATCAGTTTCAAACGCCCTGCTTTATCTGGAAGCCCGTATCCCTGATCTAACTTCCCGTTTTCAAATACTCACGGCGCGAACTTTCCTCAGGTCGATGGACCCAGTGACTGATGTCAGTACTCCTATTTTTGTGTCTCAGCCGGCCTTATTCTTTTCTCATCATTGGCCACGGTATCAAATGCCACAAATTATGTTAACGCAGAACCTTTTAACACCGATTCGTGTTGATCTCAGTTCTTTGCAGTGGGTTGATGACACGCCGGCAGCAGTGGAATTTCATTTCGACCACATCTTCCCATCTCATGCGAAACACATGCCAGCAAACATTTTAAACGGTATTCTCTCGGATAACATAGAGAAATACCCCCATCATACGGTGCTTGCTACCGATGCCTCCGTCAACTGCCAAAAAGCTGCAGTTGGCATCTTTTCGCAGGATTTGGCATGGAGCTATTCCGTCCGCATCCCAGATTATATTCCTATATTCTTTGCGGAATTTTTGGCTCTTGGAATGGCCCTTCACAAAATTTCATGCCATGTGTCTCATGTTATTATTCTCGCTGATTGTTTGTCAGTGTTAGTCTCCCTTGACACTTCACAAGAAGATTTTTTGAGCCGTATCCTGCGATTTTTTGTCCCATGCACTTTGAAGGTGGTCCGTTTTGTCTGGGTCCCTGGCCATGCAGGTATTCATTCAAATAAGGTGGCTGATTACTTAGCAAGGTCGGCTCTTGACGGGTCAGTGACACATCCCGTCCCGAATTTCAGCCCGCTGGCGATTTCCAGGTTTCAGCGGTTCCTACATATATCAGCCAGGTTACGAGATCCCTTACTAAATACCACTGACTATCAGCACTTAGCATATAATTGGAACGTCCGTTCGTGTAAATCAAGGCTGTGTGAGGCAACAATGACGCGGTTGCGGTGCAGGATTCCAAGTTTGAATTTATATCTATGCAGGTGTGGGTTGACACCGACGAACCTATGTGACGCATGTGGGAAAGTTGAATCTTTAGACGATTTTCTCCTCTACTGCCCAAAGTTCGCACTTCAGAGAAAGATTTACCTGGAGGTCCCTCTCTCCAGCTTAGGGCTCCCTTTATCTTTGCCAGTATTATTATCGTTTGGTGCGAACGCCAAGGGATTTGCATTGGGTTCTATTTGTGGGTTTCTCCACGATTACATAATTGCAACTGGTAGGTTGATGTGCTAATTCTTTTAAAATTCTACGAGCTCTTCTTTTTCACCAAAATGCTGTCTGTTATTTAACTGTCAATATTGTTCTCTTGTTTTTATTATTTGATTTTTCAAAATTCAAGATTGCTGCTACTTTTTTGTCATCATCTTTCATGGAAACTTCTTTGTTTATTCAACTACACCTTGGCCAATCCCCCCGCGTGGGTATGTGCCATATACCTGGGGTGAAGAAGAAGAAGAAGCCTCTGTCCCACCACCTTTATATTCCCACGGATGGCCAGCCTGCCGTCAACGACTGCACAATGCGCCACGTGAAGTACTGGGGTCACCTGCAGCGACAGCAACACTTCATACCATCTCCGTTTTTCGCCAGCTTTACCACTACTATGAGGCGACGACAACGCACATTCAGCCTGTGTGCTCTGGCGAGCACCGCGGCTGTGAACCGTCTAGTTCCGGACAATGACTCAGAGCCGGTACAAATGCTTGCTGGAATACAGCATTCCTGTCATCGGTTCTTCCGTCGCGGAACCTCAAACTTCGACACCAAGAGCTCATATACACTCATCACCAAAACCCAACGTCAGGAATTGGAGATGAGAAAGTGTTTGGACATACGTTTCCCTCAATGACGCCATCATAAGACTAGCAACCTTGGTCCAGAGCTTTACCTGCAATAACAACGTCGGGTAGTAGCACTCTACTGAGAATATCAACACTGTGCTTCAAGACTGCGAAAACTGGACAAGATCTGTACGCACCTTGTGTTCGCACTCACCATCATTGTGTCTGCCTCTCACAATCCTACCCTCGTGCGTGTGGTGCAGTACTAACAGGTGCCTTGTCCAACTATTGTGTCTTCCATATCCCTTCGGCACGCTTGAAGAGGAGTGCAATGCGCCTGTACTGGCTGGAAGCGGTGGTGCTGCCAGCTGGGGCAGCTCGCACGGTACTTCAACGCGGTGTATACGGCTCAGCTTCTGGGTCCGCTTGTCTGGCGTTGGCCAAATGCTCTGGACTCGTGCACACTTCGAATGGTCTACTGCATTGGGCCTCTGTGCTACAGCCTTCACAGGTTGCCGGCGTCGCAGCTTAGGGAACTCCTCGAGGTGCCGGAACTGATGCGGAAGACTTGATATACAGATATCATAGCCAAAATGGAAGCGGCACATCCTCGCCGACCACTTCATTATTGTCACTAAGGTTGAGCTAAAGCCGCTACGCAAGAACTTCAAAGGCTCGAGATGCTGTCATTATCCGCATCGGTCTACATATCGTGATGTAAAGGTGCGCCTCGAGACGTGCCGGTTCCTGGGTGCCTTCGACAAGTCCATTTTCCTCGGCGATACGAAAAGGAAAAACAATGGTAGCTAAGAAGGCAATAAGGCCAGCGACAACCGGATGTTACCACGCGCCTGGCGTTTGAAAAACATTTTTCTCTGCAAGATTTGTTCCTGTTGTTACCTGCCTAAACCATATACAAGATTCACTGTCAAAGGTCTAGCGCGCTAAGAGAAGAAACGCATTCAGGTGGTCCTCGAGTAGTTTCTCCCGAGCTCGACATTGCAACTGCACCCCCGTTCAGTAAAGGCCGCACTCGGCACCTATGTCTCGGTCGACTCGCGGGTGCTGCAGGTGCAGAGCCAGAGCCTCAACTTGTGAAAGTGTAGTTCTCTCTAGCAAATGACGATGAGCTGGGAGGACGCTGCATTGACCTTGACTTCCATTCCAGCCGTCCTACAGTTACGTGCATGAGCTGAAGAGAAATAAAACCGTTTTGCGCTGGCCGCCACTGTCTTTCTCGATAACGCACAATTCAGGCAACTGCATTAGCAGCAATTTTATAGACTGATATGTTCGCGCCGCGAAATGTTGAGGTGAAACTAAATCAATGGGCGTATTCCGGCTCTTGTTTCGGTCTGCACTAAACCTGGGCCACTCCCACGTTGTGGATGTGCGCCATTTTAACTAAGCCAGCAAATACCTTGTGCCCCTGCCTGGCATCCTTTTTACTTTATATTTGCTCAATATGCTTTATAAAGAAATATGATTGTTGATTAGACCTTGAAAATAATTTGCAGCAGATTTGTACTGTTCCCCAACGCCATTATTGTACAACGCATGTATCGCCACTCCTATATATCACGGGCAAATGCTTGCTTGTTTTTCGTAGTCTATGGTGGTCATAGGAGGGGGGGGGGGGGTAAGGCTACGTCGTGTTCTGCAGATTGCTTGATTAATCACATGAACGCGATCCATCGTCGAGTGGGGAAATATGTTATATCGTTTAACGTCCCCAAGGGTTTCGGGCAAATTTAGACTACCGAGGGTGTTTTAATGGGCACTGACAACGTGCAGCACTTGGTGTTTATAATGTATTGGATGTACTGTACGCTTACATTTTCACACTCCAATGTTCACTTTCCCATCCTTTACGGCAGCGGTGGCCTAGTCGTTTCAGCATCCGCCTTGCACGCGAGAGGTGCGCGGTTCGATCCCCAGTGCCGCCGGGTGCCCACCGGTAAAACAATGGGTACAAGCTTTATCCTGTCTGGTGTTCGGCTTCTGTAGGGTGAAGTTCTTGGGAAATGGGGAGTTTACCCCACCTTGAGCATAAGAAATAACCTTGTGCCATGGCGCTCTTTGGCCACAGATGTTCTTGTGCCATAAAAAAAATCATAATCATCATCACTTTCCCATCACCGCACCGCCCAGCACTTTATCCTCCGCGTCCTCTCTGTCCATGTCCACATATTTTTTCTCCGACCGCGGATGGTGTCACTATGGCGTCACCTAAATAACCACAAATAACACGCATGTAGTTGCAACAGTGCGCTCTATACGCCTCCGCGCATTACATATACGATGAACTGAATACCTACATAGCGGAGTAGCTGAGACTTCGGTATGCAAAGTATCAAGGCAAGTTTGGAAGGAGGAGATGAAGAAGAAGAAGGTGGCTCGATCGTATGGGTATGTGCCATATTTTGAAAGTCTAACAACAAAAACAAGTGGGCTTCTATATATAGGGGCCCGTTTCACATGGTGTGGGACCCACGGTTCTATGTACCTCGGCACACAAGGCTGCGTGGTTCGCGCACGCGACTTCTGTCGTTCGGCTGCGGTTGAGCGCACTCCAGATCGACACGGCGCATGACCGGCTTCTTCGGACTGAGTGGCGCAGGCATGGGCGTAGTCGCGGCGGCTGTCCTTCAGACAAGACCAGAGCTGAGAAAGCGGCCCATGGAGACCTCCGGTGGTCGGCAGCCCGGACCAGCAACCGAGGTATCCGTGGACAGAGCCTGATGGAGCGGCGTCCTTTCCGGCTGTGCAGTGATATGGAAGCCAAAGCAAGAGGAGAGACTAAGTCGGAAAAGGATCTCGACGTGAGCGTCTGCGTAGCCTATAGCACCGTTATTAGTAAGGCGTAAAGTTAAACTTGCGACGCATTTTCCTTTCTTCGAGCAGCCGTAGGTTTCCCAAGCTGTGTTGTAAAGCTAAGATGTTTGCGCATAAACAGCACTCATTAGCACAGTTTTGCTCTCGTGGAGAGCGCAGGATTGTAGTATCACCGCTACGTTATCCCTATGAAAGCCCTTCTGTGGGCTCGGAGCAAACTGCTTTTTTTTTTTTTGCAATAGCTCTTGGTTGTGTGACTCGTCGAACGATACACCATGGCTCTTCAGCTTCAAAAACTTTAGAGATCACTTCCGAGACTGCATTGGAGAAATGCGAAAGCGCGAGCGTTTGCCGAGACGTTGGTGGCTCCTAGTCCACGACTTTTGTATACCTACTGTTAAGATCTGACCCGCCACTGTTCGATCTCCGATGCTATCCACTCAACCATGTGGACTTTTTTTGGTGCTGTACCCTGGATGGTTGTAGGCGTGACGTCATCAGACGTATGGATGACGTCACCCTCTTAAAACGTCACATGAACGTAATAATTAGCCGCAATAAATAACTGAGCCAGTTGCCCTCGTTAATTACCATAATTTATTACTGTCGCTGATTCGGCTGAATTATTGGTGTCATTAATAGTTATTTTTGGTTGTAGTCATTATGATTATTAATTGAGGTGATTCATGACTATAGTTAATTACCTATGACTAACGACTCTGACTCGATATTGTTTAGTCATTGACTTCATAAACTTCATCACATCACTCTTCAGATCATGACTGACGACGTCACCAATTGATGACATCACATCCTGCGACACATTTTGCGGACACTTCCGGTGCCCACATATCCTAGTATTCTTCCCCATTAATAATTAAAAGGTGTCGCCTTCATCTACCGCCAAACACTGATTTTCCTTCGAGCTTTCATTCGGCCCGCGAATGTCGTACCTCTATTAGCTTCGCTGGCCAAGCTCCTCAGTGTAACGATGCCAGAGGCCTTACAGCCGCTTAACGAGCGCAACTTGGCAGTCGTTGGGTTAAAGACAACGGCTCTGCCCCCATGCGGACTGTGCGGAACAGAATTTGAATCGACGAGAAACAAAACGAGTCCTCGGAGCCGAACATTTAACACACGTTCGGAGCTTCTTCAGTGTGTAAAGCGCTGTTCATATAGATGTGAAAATTTATGTCCCTACCACTAATCACGGTTTCATCCAAAGAGGACTCGGCGCAAACTTCACCGCTTCCAACTCCGTGATGTAGGCATCTGTTTCATTATCAGCTGCACCTAAATCTTCCAGCACCAAAGTATGAATGCACCGACAATAAATCCGTCTGCGGTTTACTTTACGAACTAGTCGGTTACCAGAAGACAACAACCATTTCAGACAGTGCATTAATCACGCAGGTACTTTCTTTAGCGTTAGTAGGCACCTCATCATATTGGAGGCGTTCACATTGACCGCTCATAACAGAGCACAACTTCGTAAACCGCTTTCGGGAAGAATTTTTACACCTGATTTGTGCCAAGGACGAGCTTTGTGTGAAAACCCAGGGCGAAAACGAGTTCGAGTTTCCATGCGGCTTCCAAGAGCGGCATGAACATGCGGATCCTGGTATATCCAGCCGCCAGGAACTCAAGTATACGGACCACTCGAACATCGATCAATGCGACCGTCTTCCATCTGTTTTCGTAACGGACAGAGCCACTATGAAACGCAATGCCCGACCCGCGAGGTGCATTCAACGGGGACGCTTCCTCCGGTATGGCATCGGTATACTGCAGGGCGGCAGACCCAATCAGGACGCCTCCTGCAGATGTTCTCAGAAACTACGGGGCGGCAGGCGCAACGGGGACGCCTGCTGTGGCTCCGGCCGGACGTCATGGGGTGACGGCGCAGTGAGGTCGCCTAGTATCCTGCATATTCTTACGTCATCCAGCGGCCGGGGAGCAGTGCCGTTGACAACCTCCAGAAAAGCAGCGGAGGCGGAGCTGTCACCAAATCACCACCGGCAATGACACTGACGGCTGTTTTTCACGACCTTCCCCGAATCAAGACGCCACCCAAGGACCAATAGTAGCAGCAAGCGGTGAGCTTTCTGCCTTCCTTTCTTGTCCGTGGCTTCAGCTCCGATAGCCTTCCGGTTGTAACAATCGAACTAGCCGGAATAAATTACACTCTTTGTAAAAAGGAAACAGCTCAAGCAGTTTGCTTCTGAGCCACGCCGTATGGATTTTATGCATCCGCAGCATTCCAGTTCTCTTCAAGGTGAGTAGAATTCTCGTCCTCACTCTTCCAAAAACTTGGACCTCCACGGATGCTACAAGAGCCCCATTGCATGCCTTAGAAACAAACCCCATGGACGCTAAACTTTTGACAATGGCTGTAGATGAGATTTTCGACACAAGCTGTGCCTTTTCTCTTCAGCGCCATTGTAAAATGCGGCAGCAGGGCAAGGGGGTTTTGATGTCGGATTTAAATGTCGGTCTCCTTTTAGCATCCGATCATACCATCTTCAGCACGGACAGCCCATCATACACCCGCCCGGGCTTTTTAGAGCGCCAGCTGACAGCGGTTCTTTTCTCGGTTTCGCATAGCTTATGCGTCTCCGCGACCACTTGTCCCCCCTCGCAGCTGTGGCGCAGAAGTGAAGCGGTACAAAGCAAATGTGGCACATGAAAGGAGTAGCAGCATCACGTAACGGTTGTCTTGTGAGCGCAAGTGAGGACTACGTCAAGTTCCAGAGTTGCACATTCGTGAAGCGTCAATGGCGAAAGGATCCTCACGTGCGAGCTCGCGATGACGAGATGAGGTGAAGGCTGGAGGATCAGGAAGTGTGCGCCCGCGAAGCTGAAGCCGCCTGACGCAAGAGATAGGGGAGACGTGTTCGTGCCGCTCGTGTGTTCGAGCGTCATTTCGAAGCCAACCCGTTCAGCTTTGATTATTTGGCCATCAACAGGCCCTGAAAAACGCTACGAATGTCGGTGATAGCTGTACGCTTAGCCGGTTAGGCTTACAGCTACCACTGACATTAATTAGTGACATTACAGGGAAGCGGGGTTCAGGGCCAAAAGGTGCTGAAATTGCTTGCACCTTCAATGCATGGTGGCGTGATAATTTCTTAACCAGCTATCCTACATTGCGATTTATTGCCCAAATCGAGAATAGTGCTAATAGCGCTCGGCTTTCACGAAGGAAATTACTCCTATGACATGAACGCAAAGCCAGTTCATTTTAACACGTAGGATCAGAGCCACAGTCAAAACTGTTGCCACTATGACCTGTTTCTAAGCATTGCCATTGGTAATG
Source organism: Amblyomma americanum (assembly GCF_052857255.1). Lineage (NCBI taxonomy): Eukaryota > Metazoa > Arthropoda > Arachnida > Ixodida > Ixodidae > Amblyomma > Amblyomma americanum. Next base: position 307,378,354 of record NC_135497.1, on the reverse strand, counting down.
TTCTCACAGCAGTGAAGTCCTTCACAGGGTCGTGAGCCGAAAGATTCTGAATAGAGGCTACTATACACCTCAGCCCTACGCTCACATGTTCACGGAGGCCCCGGAACTGTGAACGTGTTGACTCCACACGTCGCCACCATCGATGCCCGTCCTACTGGTTATAATCAAAATGTCCATAAACGAGAACTTCTGCATGGCGCCCTGTAGGAGATGGTAGCCACTGGCACGGTAAGACCGTCAAATACTTATGGGCCTCTTTTATTGTCTCAGCCGTCAAGCAGTTCTTCCTTGCGGGCCTCTGAGATACAAATATATAAATAAATATGCGGCACGGCTAGGTTGTCCTGAGGAAACTGGAGTCGAAACACTGTAACGGTCAGGCACTCGTGCCGCTTCCTGTACATCGTATAGTTAATGTATTAATTCGCATCCGAAAGGGTATACGCTTCTCTTGATTGTAGCTGACGCTTTCCTGAAAAAAAATCTCTTAGGCGATCCTAAGTAGATCGTTTGAATGCATTAGCAGCCAAACACTCGTTGTATCCGAGCCTGACCCTAAAGGTTGTCATATCCAAGGTCCACACACGAAAGTTCCTTATGCCCGAGGCGGCATACGAAGGTTATTTATTTATTTATTTATTTATTTATTTATTTATTTATTTATTTATTTATTTATTTATTTATTTATTTATTTATTTATTTATTTATTCACCTATTTATTTATTACAATACTCTCAGGGCCAGCAGGGCGTTAAAAATGGTGTTCGTGAAACAAGAAAAAAATACACAGCACAATACTGGCAAAAGAAAAAAATTATGGCAATGAAATCAAGATGCAGACGCTTGGTCAATGACATATTTGGTGATAAGTGGCTTGAAAGATGACACGTCTTCAATGATGGCGATATGTGATGGAAGGTGGTTCCACTCAGTGCTAGTCTTCGGTAAGAAATAAATAAAAAGCACATTCGTTTTACAAGTAGGGATGGGAACTTTATGTGGATGACCAACACGTGATGCTACGTATGATGGTATAGAAGAAAATAATTCCTGTTTTAGTGCCTCATTAAGAAATAAAATGCTATGGTAAAGACTTAGGCGTGAAATATTTCTACCAACTGCGAGATTAGTCAGACCAAGTTTAGATTTCATGAAAGTAACACTAGCCATGTGCGAATAATTTGAAAGAATGAAGCGAGCTGACCGATTCTGGACAGATTCTATACCATCGATTAAAGTGAGTTGTGCGCGGTCACATATTGATGGCGAGTATTTTAACTTTGGCCGTATTAGTGTTTCATATAAAAGTAACTTCGCATGGGATGGAGCCTGAGAGAAGTTTCTGCGCATGTAACCAAGGGCACGGTTTGCATTTTTAATGGCATATTCTATGTGCATGTGCCAGCATAAGTTTGTAAGTGATATGAACGCCCAGTTATTTATAAGATAAAATGTTCTCTAACGTGAACATTCTATAATAACCGACGCAACACACGCAAGCTCATTCTATCCGTAGTTAACACATGAATGTTCGTTATATCCGAGGTGGCATACTAAGGTTCGTTATATCAGAGGTAGTATAATAAGTGGCAGCCCGGTGGGCAGGTTGCCACCTGCCACTGGCTACTGGCAGACAACGGTCGCCATTTCCGCTTGCACAAATCCTTCTGATACTAACGCAATAATAACTGCATGTATTCTCAGCAGCGGTGGCCAAGTAGTCGAGCCCACTTATAATCGCCGCATATATAACAAACGCTCGCTTATTACGAATGTTTGCGGTACTGCCTTCGGAGTATGCATTACGGCAATGGCGATTCGTATCAGATACAACGAACTGCGGCCGCACAACTCTGTTATGGCGTAGGAGGAAGCGGCGTAAACTCGGTCCCGAAGCAGGAAAACTCATGCTTACAGGAAGCGCGACACCGCCCCGGAGAAACAAAGTGGTGTCATTGACACTGCAGGTAACAGCCGGACAAATAGGCGCCGACCGCATACAATACGCATTGCTTGCAGATGCACCAGCTGAATAAAGCATCCAAAGTGGAAATAGGAACTACTGGGCATGGTAGTGTCTCAAGTAATGGTAGCGATCTGAGAAGTTGCCTTGCTGGCAACGCTGCGGTATGCGCCACCTTCCCAGTCGACTCCACGTTTTACGCCGCTGCCATGTACGGGTATCGCTAGATAGTACACAGTACAGATGATATATTCTTTGCACACGTTCACTGCACTGTTTCATCGCTGCAGTTTGAGTATCCTCGTATTCAAGAAGCATCGGGTTAGATCCCTAGTGCAGCCGGGAACCTGCAGGCTCAGAATGATTCATGTCTTCCCGTGACCTGGTGCTCGAGTTAGCTGGAGTGAAATACTTGTGAAATGTGCCTCTGACCTCATGTTATGCAGACGAAAAGACTTTGTCATTACGGATTTTCTCCAAGCTCTTTTTACGTTATTAAAATTCATGATCAGCAATATCTAGTCAAGACATTAAAAAGACTGCGTTCATTGGCTATCGAAGGCTGTTTTGCATACCCTCTTCGGCTTGTCAAACACCGGCAACAATTCACCCGGTTATGCACTTCATGCTAGGAGATACTAATTTCAACTGCGCCATGGCATTCACTAATGACGTAGTGTTTTCAGAAAGCTTAGACGACCACTTGGTTAACCCTGCGCACTGTTTTGCACCGAATGCAGGACTCGGATATGGCCGTCAATACTCGAAAGGTTTAGTTGGCTGCAAGCAGGATCAACCTCCTCGCTTTCATCATCGACCAGGGTGCAGCTCGGCCAAACGAGAAGCTCTAAGCCATTGAGGACGACATCCTGCAACCTACGAAAATCGAGAGCCTTCAGCGCATGCTTGACATCATTGGCTTATTTTCACACTTTCCCAGCTGCGCCGACCCTGCATCAACTACTGCGAAACGTTGTCCCCTGGTAAACGCAGTAGGAATCATTTCGGGTTCTCGTCAAGAGCCATTACCGATACCACGAGCCAGCGTTCCGCTTCCTCAAAGGGCTCTTCACCGTTCAAAGCGACCATGAGTATGGCGTCTGCGCTGTTCGCTTCAGGAGCATAAAGTCAGCTTTGGCTGTTGCCATTTGCCACTCACGCCCTCACCGGTACAGAATAAAATTGTACTCTTAACAGAGCAAAACAGCCTTGCAGTTGTATTTAGTTGCATCTACAGTACAGTTTGCAATGCTGCCTCCTTCGCACCGCGGTGGTGAGGCCTTCAACTTACGACGATGCGTCTTTCACCGCTAGATTACCACTTTCATATTGTACTTGCATAGTGGCAAAAAGGCCGAACGACCCTCGAGCGTGCAGCGAGCTCACGTCTACTACTTAGTTCTGCTTTCGCCCTGAGGCAGTTTCTAACAAGTCACCCCCTTGCACATGCAGTGGTTTTCTCCTCTTGAGTAATCGCGCATATCATTTTTATACTTTTGCACTAGTATCTGTAAAGAAACGCTGGCTGGTTTCAATATACGTTCAGCGTCCGCGCAGATGGAGAGGAGGTTTAGATCAACCTTTGACATTCTTCCGCAGCTCACGCGACCGCCGGCTCCAGCGCAACGGCAGCACCTCTTGCCGCGCAGTTCTCCCTTCAGTTCTGCCGTGCCGTGGTCCTATAGATCTGTCAGCGCTGCCCCTCAACCGTCCCATTCATCAGCAGAATAGTAGTGTTGTGTGGTGAATCGAGCAGGGAGCGAAAAATTCGCATCATCTTTGGCGGTCGCGTAGTAATTTCCTCGTTCTTTTTGCCGTGTCAGTAGGCATCCTGACGTGCGAAATTGAGGTGTGTGTTTGGGGGGGGGGGGGGCGCAAAAGGTTGCGCGATTCACGTGTGCGACTTCGCCATTTTCCAGTAGAACAGCAGAAGACTACATCTATACAGTGGCGTGTGACTGGCCTGTTCTTCGCGGTGAGTGGCAAAAGCATGCGTCAGATCGCGGCTAGATAAACGCTGGGAAAGTGGTCCATGGTGGGATTCTGACGACAGCATACTGGGATGCTTCCAGTGCTGTCAGTGCCTTGGGCCAGTCACCGAGGTGTTCGTCGACGCTGCCTAATCGAGCGGCGTCCTATCCGGATGTGCACCAAGCGGCAGTGAAACTACTGAAGCAAGCGGCCAAACAAAGACGGAAAGCGCGACTGCGGGAGTCTCCATTGCTTGTACCGCGTGGACGTGAATAGCGCCGCCGAGGTATTTCCGTTGTTGTTAGCGCTAAGAAATTTGCGCGTGAAAAGCGATTGCCAACACAGCGTAGCGCTCGCGTCAGCGCAGTGTTGTATGCTTACACCACCGCTACATTTTATGTTATCCCTTTGAAAGCTCTGAGGCTCAATAAACTGGTGTTTTTCTCCTCTTCGAAGAGTGCGTCATTCGTCGGTCGAGACCATGGCTCGTATATTACAATAAATAGAAGGCCTGGCCTTCGGTGAAGATCAATCAACGTCCAAGCTGACCTGATTAAGAGAAGAGCGCCGAAATATTTACAGCCATGCACCGCATGAACATGTATGCGTTGCGTACACTGTATCCACGGTCGTGTAGGTATAGGAAGCCAGGGAGGGCAAGAAGATAGCCTTAAAGCGTACTTGAGCTTCTGAGAGACCTCTCGCAAGATAGGCGCAGTGAAAAAGTAAAAGGGTGCCCTACTCCGTTGATGTAATCTGGGAACAGCGATGATTATCCTGTAATCCCCCCGTGGCCGGGATGCTATCCCGCGACCTTCGACAAGGCACCCAAGCGCCGTATACTCAAACCACTGCTGTGAGTGGAGGCACTCTTTTGCTTTCTCGGAGCGACTGGCTTGAGGGACCAGTTGTGACTGTGCCCCTCGACCCTTCTCTCTTGCCTTTTCAATGCCCTCATCCCTCTTCCCCAGTGCAGGGTAGCCAACCAAATCACCCTACTGGTTAACACCACTGCCTTCCTCTTCCTCATTATATATATATATATATATATCTCTCTCTCTCAATTTCGCGCTCCGCTCGTTCGCTTTAATATTAACTTCAATATAAAGATATAGTTATGCTCTGAGAGTACGTAGAGAAACCAAAAGCAGTATTTACATCCGGAAATTGACCAAAAATGATCCGTAAAAAGCCATGCGGCTGAATGCCGCCATTAGAGAGCTGTTTTGGCGAGAATTAAAACGATGTAAAGGCTGCATAGGAAGTTAGGTTGGCGGATGAAATAAAAAAGGTTGCAGGCATACGGTGGGCGCAGCTGCCAAACGACAGGGTTAATTGGAGCGACATAGGAGAGGCCTTTGCTCTGCATTACACGTAGTCAGGCTGATGACGATGATGATGATTAGGTGGCGCCGGTGGGTGTCCAATGCACTGGACAACCGGGGTTTACGAGGACGAATGTCCTGGCATAGGAGTACTGACGCAATAGTGTCCAGTATGTTGGACAAATACTCCATGGTGGAGTCCCAGGTGCCAATGTCTTTTTTGTGTTACTTCTACGTATTCGTCAAGCAGAAGGCCATTCAGCATGTGCACGTGTAACGTCATTTGCCAGAGTGAAAGACGACGGTTCCCCGCGTGCCGCTGTTCGAACATGCCCTCCCCTGAGCGGCCAGCGTCGGCGGCCTGTCCCTCAGCAGCTGACACTCAGAAGGCGCCCGCAGCGGTCGAAGGGGAGCAGAGGGGAGCGTCCAACCGAGCCCGTGCGCCTCGGCTCGACGCACCTCACGAGGAGCTGCTCCATCCTGACTCCCTCTGCCTCGCTGTTCACCAAGCGGGAGTGCATCTGGTGCGCCCGGAAATGTGGCGTCGCCGACTGCATGGAAGCCATCACCGAAGAACGATAGCTGCACTGCTCTTCAGCCGCCATCCAATATTTGAGGCCGGCCCGCAGGATACACCAGGTTTGAAGCCTTTTCTGCTCGCCGCGATTGCTAAGGAGCTCGGGATACCCCCGTCGACAAAAGTGGACGGGGTGACCGCCTGCACCTGCGTGCCCGTCACCTTCACGTTTTTACTCGTGGACAGACTGCTGTCAACGATGATTCCACTCACGACAAGACACACGGGCCTCACCGACCGCCAAAGAAGGAACACTTCGCACCCCCTCAAGCCTTCGCAAGGAAAGCCGCTGCTACGTGACGGCCACAGTGGACGCTGAGCTTGTGTGACGGGACGAACACGGCTGCTGCGAACTGCCTTCTACTGGAAAAAGGCTCGGCTCTGGTGCGAAAGTGTTCGGACACTCAACGCTACTACACTGCGAACTTCCGACCGGGAGACGCAAACTTCTTCGTCATGAACTCAAGTCCACTCCCCAAACCAGAAAGCAACGCCAGGAAACTCAGCGGAACACATCTTTCCGTCTCTTCTCTTTAGTGCCCAGAGAACGGTTGCGAGCTCGGCCACACGCCTCACCAACAACCGGAAGGGACAACGTCGGCAAGAGTCACACTAATGGGGACATCAAGAAGGCGTTTCAGGCCAGCCAAAACGACGGAAGCTCTGCGTACACCCTGCGGAGGTATTGCTCCCTCGGACCCAGCTTCACTGTGTCCACCGCCGAGACTCGAGTGCACCAGCTTATGGCTCAGGACAACCACCGCCTTGATTCAAGACATTCCAGGCCGAATCATGGCTTTGGAACAGGAGATCTAGGGGCCCGTACGGTATGGAGCACGATGGGGCCGGTCATTGGGGCTGCTTGCGCTCTGCTTCAACGCGATGGATGCGGCCCAGCTTCAGGGTGTACTTGTCTGGCGATAGCCACTTGCGCCGGACTTGTTGCGCCTATCTAGGACAACCTGCTGCTCGAGGGCGCCTGCACCACAGCCATCGCAGGTGGCCGGCGTCGCAGCTTCAGGACCTCCTGGAGGCGTTCAAACTGGTGTGGAAGACCTCAGATGCCGAGATAACAAAGTGGAAAACTGCGCATCCTGATCAGCTACTTCGGCATTGACGCAAAGGTCGAGATCAGTTAGGAAAAGCCGCTGAGCACGAACTGCCGAGGCTGAAGATGTTTTCTTGCTACGCACAAGTTTGCATCAAGTGGTGTTAATGCGCACCTCAAGACGTGTGCGTAGGTTCCCAGGTCCATTCGACAAGCCTGTTTTCCTCGGCGATACGAAAAAGAAAAACAACCGCAGCTAAGAAGGCACGAAGGCTAGCGACGTGCGGATTTTCCCAAGAGCACGACTTTAAGAAAATATTTATATATGCAAGATTTGCTCATGTTGTTGCCTGCCTCAAACCAACAAGAAATGTCACTGTGCTAGTGAACCAAAATAAATGTATCCATGTGGTCGCCTTAACATTTCTCTCGAGCTAGACGCTGCAATTTACACCCGTAGAGTGAAGACCGCAGTCGACGCCTGTGTCACGGTTGGCTCGCAGGCGTCGAAGTCGCAAAGTCGGAGCCTCAAATTGAAAAAAAAAATGCTCTTCTCCGTTGGATAACGATTAGCTCGGACCATGCTGCACGAACCTCGGCTTCCATGCCAGCGTCCTGTGCGATCACGTGCATGAAATGAAGAGAAATAAAACCCACCTTCCTTCGCTTGTCATTGTTTTTCTCGTGAAAATGCGCGTTATCTCAGTCTATTAGCGGTCATATTGTAGACTGAGATGCTCACACCATTAAACGAAGTCCTTATTGACCGTACAAAACTGACACTGGCGACAGCTAAAATTTTTTCATGTAGAGTTTGTGTTAAATGCATGCATATTTCCGAGCTCCCTTGGCAGGCTCTTAAAAAGCGCAATCATTAGCGCGTTCTACCCTCCACGTATAAAGAACCCTTCGAGTTTTAGCACCTTCAACGCCGACACTTCCCCCTACCTCATAGGAAATTAGCAACCCTAGATGCCGTTTCTTGGCGGCATTTACAGACGAAAACTTTCCAGATCTACACAGACTGTATACATCTCGTACAACCAACATTATACACCTACACATATTCCTGGTGCCAGGCACGCCCTACACACTTCCACAATTCGTGGGGATGTGTTGCCAAACCAAACATTTTCCAACCGGAAAGCACGTCTTTTGAGCAGTGGGAGGCGCTGCTGACCAGCGAGATCTACGAGGACCCAGGAGCCCTCATACAACAGGTCCGGCGGGCAGCTCAAGCCATTGGAGTTTTGGAATAAAGACGCCACCAACTTCCCTCCTTTGCTTAATAGCCGCCGCGGTGGCTCAGTGGTTATGGCGCTCGGCTGCATGACTCGAGAGACGTGGGTTCCGGCCGCGGCAGTCGAATTTCGATCAAGGCGAAATTCTAGCGGCCTGTGCACTGTGCGATATCAGTGCAGCTTAAAGAACCCCAAGTGGTCGAAATTTCCGGAGCCCTTCACAACGGCATCCCCCATAGCCTGAGTTGCTTTGGGACGTTAAAGCCCATAAACCCTAAACCTTTTGTTTAAGTAAAGTGTGATGGCGTAAGATTTCCTTGCCCCATTGAGCGAAAACCCGGCTGTGTGTGTGTGTGTGTGTGTGTGTGTGTGTGTGTGTGTGTGTGTGTGTGTGTGTGTGTGTGTGTGTGTGTGTGTGTGTGTGTGTGTGTGTGTGTGTGTGTGTGTGTGTGTGTGTGTGTGTGTGTGTGTGTGTGTGTGTGTGTGTGTGTGTGTGTGTGTGTGTGTGTGTGTGTGTGTGTGTGTGTGTGTGTGTGTGTGTGTGTGTGTGTGTGTGTGTGTGTGTGTGTGTGTGTGTGTGTGTGTGTGTGTGTGTGTGCGTGCGTGCGTGCGTGCGTGCGTGCGTGCGTGCGTGCGTGCGTGCGTGCGTGCGTGCGTGCGTGCGTGTGTGTGTGTGTGTGTGTGTGTGTGTGTGTGTGTGTGTGTGTGTGTGTGTGTGTGTGTGTGTGTGTGTGTGTGTGTGTGTGTGTGTGTGTGTGTGTGTGTGTGTGTGTGTGTGTGTGTGTGTGTGTGTGTGTGTGTGTGTGTGTGTGTGTGTGTGTGTGTGTGTGTGTGTGTGTGTGTGTGTGTGTGTTGGAACTCGATGGTAATCATCAAAACATGGCGTCCTCATGCAATCTAACCGGTGGCAGTTAAACTCATTACAGGTCGCACGAGGTTGCTCGGGAAGAGCCACTTGGATTGCACAAATTCCACCAGCGGCAGCACCATCTCATTCCAAATTTTCTCGTTCTTTTTGCCGCGTCAGCAGGCATCGACCCGTGCGAAAGTGAGATGTGGGAGGGGGGGAAGGCGCAAAGGCTGAACGATTCGCGCGTGCGACTTCGCCATTTTGCAGTAGAACAGCAGAAGACTGCCTCTAGGCAGTGGCGTGTGTCTGGCTTGTTCTTCGCGGTGAGTGGCAAAGGCATGCGTGAGATCGCGGCTAGTTAAAGGCTGCAGGATAGTGGTCTACGGTGGAATTCTGACGACTGCGTGCTGGGATGCTGCCAGTGCTGTCAGTGCCTTGGGCCAGTCACCGAGGTGTTCGTCGACGCTGCCTAATCGGGCGGCGTCCATTCCGGATGTGCACCAAGTGGCAGTGAAACCACTGAAGCAAGCGGCAAAACAAAAACGGAAAGCGCGCGGCTGCGGGAGTCCCGTTGCTTGTACAGCGTGGACGTGAATAGCGCCGCATTCTATTTTTCCGCGCCGCCGAAGTATTTTCGTTGTTGTAGCGCTAACACGTGTGGGCGTGAAAAGTGATTGTCAAAACAGCGTAGCACCCTTGGACGCGCAGTGTTGTATGCTTAGCACGAGCGCTGCATTTTATGTTATCCCTTTGGAAGCTGTTGTGTTGAGTCTGAATGAAGTGGCGTTTTTCTGCTCTTTGAAGAGTGTGTCACACGTCGGGGGAGGCACGGCTCGCATACTGGAATACTAGAAGGCGTGGCCTTCAGTGGATAGCAACCAACTTTCAAGCTGACCTGGCTAAAAGAAGAGCGCCCAAGTATTTGCAACCTTGCACTGTATGCACGCCTATGCGTTGCGTACACTGTACCCACGGTCGCGTAGGTTTAAGAAGCCGGGTTATTGCCGTGAGCTTTCAATACGAAGAGTAAAAAGGCAAGAAGATAGCCTTGAAGCGTACTTGAGTTTCTGAAAGACCTCTCGCAAGATAGGCGAGATAGGTAATCTGGGATCAGCGCTGATAAGCTTGTAATCCCGCCGAGGCCAGGATGCGACCTCGCGACCTTTTACTTGGTTAATTTATTTGCCCAAGTAAGTATTTATTGTATTTGGGCAATTTATTTTCCAGTAATTATAGTGCACTATCCTCAAATCACTGCTGTGGGTGACCAATCGTGGAGCACCCCTTTCTAGAACGTCCTTGTTTCTGGGGTTCGTTTAAGCCTAGCGTCACCCCGACTCTAATCGCAATTTCCTCGACAAATACCTTGTCACAAAATACAATAAGCTAATGAATCTAGTCCTGTATGAAGAGTTATCTCAGCGCCGAGCTTCGCTGTGGCCGATTCCGTGAGCTTCGCGTCTCGCAGCACGACCCTGGTATACGTTGTGTCTCTTTACAGACGCATGCATGCGTGTACACGCAGTGCGGTACGCTCATCGCTTTCACTTCTTCGGTGTCGGCGAAAGCGACAGAAGTCTAGAAGCATTCTTTTGTTCTTTCGTACACCAATAACCATTCCAGGACTTTCTCTGTGTAAACAGCGTCGCCGGCGTAATATCTGGTAAGGGAAAACTGCCGCTTTCACCCACTGGAAAAAGACTATGAACTGCTGACCTGTGATTTCTCCTTCAACTTTCTTAGACGTCTCAAGCTTGTTATTGGCGTAGATCGCGTCCTTTACTTCTTGCGAGACCTTATGGACGTAACCGATCAGAATTAGCTTCCTCTTCGCATAGGGCGCAGCAGGCGGTGCATCAACGATTGTTTACGAAAGCACTCGACATCGCTGAAGCGTGGCACTTGACCGCACGCTACAAGAATTGTGACCTCGATCGCAATCTGCTCTTCAGTTACTGCATGATCATGAGACGATACAATGAACACGAGGCACGAGAGATATACCTGGCATTTTTACTTTTTAAGCAAGGCGAACATTGCGTCAAAAATCCCTCTTTAGCATTTCACTGAAAAAAGGTGGCTATACCTATCAAGTGCATACCAACGATCCGTTTTCATTCATTTAATTTTGTTATTTCCTTTTTTCTGTAGTGGTTTTCTGCCTCCTCGATGTTAACACGGTCTCTTATAAAAGAAGCTCATGTTAGAAGCCTTCAAAATATTGATATTAGTTGCGAGCGTGTGTGGGCAATTCCTCCGTGTTGTTTTTTCACGCAGTTCGTAGTTATTGACATTGTTTTCCGCACTTTGCACTGAAGTACTTCGCCTCTACGACCCGCGTCGTTTTCTGTTCTGTTTTCTTCTTTTACACCCACCAGTGTTACCTGCAAATCAGTTCAATGCACTTAACGCTGACAGCCCCCCCCCCCCCCCCCCCCCCCTCGAAGCCGGAACACCTTGACAAAGCCCCTGTCTACTCCGATAGACTGAATTGCTTCCACGGTGATGGCAGCGATCACTATATGCGCCGCTCAACTGCCGTCTCTTTATCTCGCGTGCACTTTATCTTGTTTGCTTCGTTTGATGTACTCATAATATACTCATGATTTACCCAACTGGGCGGATTCTCATCCCCTACCCCACGGCCATGCCTAGCACCTATGGTGACAGATTAGAACATATTAGGCTGGAGCGCAGAAAAAACCCACCCCCTCACACAAAACTCGACTCATCCGAAGCCATAAACTGAAGGAAAATTCAAACCAGCACTTTCCCTAACCTGTTCATCCTACACAAGATCAGCCCCACTCAATATCAGAATACATGTCCTGGTGTGGAGCTTGCCCTACGCTCTACCCACATGTCGTGGGAATGCACAGCGAAACCAAAACACTTAGCTGTGTCCAACACGACATATGAGCAATGGGAGGTTGGCCCTGACCAGCGAGGCCCTGAATCAGCAACTGAAGTTGGGTACAGCAACTCCGTCAGTCAGCGAAATCCAGTGGCGCCTTGGACTAGGGGTGCCACACAAGTTGCTCGAGCAACCTCCCCGAATTACAATAAAAGTTTTTATCTCTCTCTCACACACACCTATGATATACTCATGATATTGCCGACGCTGCAAACTTGATCTTCATACTTTTTTTCAGCCCTCTGCTGACTGCCTTCGGATTTAATGCCCATCTTTTAGCGAAATCTCTTTCTAGACACATGCCTTTCAATGATACATGGAGGAGAAAATGTTGCTAATGGGGAGTACTTTGTGCTGCCTTGTACTGCAACTTTTACGAAATCAACGCAGAAATGCGACCAGCGCCGCGAACTAATCCAAGAAGGATCAGTGCCACCATGGTGCGAGCGACAGAAGACCAGCCCAGGTTATTCGCTGTAGCGACAGTCACCTCCGAAACAGAGGCCGAAGAAGCACTCATTGCTGCTCTCAGGGACGGCATGCGTAGGTACAATAATTACCGACTCCAAGGTTTTGATCCAATATTACAACCAAGGCATCTGCACACGCATGACTAATAAAAACAGCGAAAAAGTAAGCCGAGTAGAAATCATTTGGGTCCCTGCGCACAAGGAAATGCGGCAAACGAGAAGACGAACCAATATGCCAGAGCTCTAGCATACCGTGATGAATCAGGGAGTGTCTCGGAGTCCCCCGTCTACGAAACTCACACATACAAGGAAATGACAAATCGCCTCCGTGAGGCGCGGAAACATTACCCAGCACCGCACCCGCACCTTACCAGACTACAGGCCAAATGGTAATAAACGCAGATAAAACTAAACATCTCAAGTTTACTTCCGCTGCTAACACGAGTCCTAATGCCTACACAGTTAATAATACTGTCATTGAAGCTGCAGCGTCGGTAAAATACCTCGGTGTTAATTTTAGCTCTAATTTATCCTGGAGCTCTCATATTAAACTGATCACTACTAAAGCCTTAAAAAAACTTGGTCTTCTTAAACGCCGACTTCACCAAGCCAACCAGGACACAAAACTACACGCATTCAACATGCTAATCAGGCCTGCAATAGAATATGCATCAGTGATCTGGAACCCTCAGTATAGCTATCTTATTAACATATTGGAATCTGTGCAAAACAAGGCTGCTCGATTCATCGTTTTCCGTTACTCTCGGTATCAAAGTGTAACAGCACTGAAAATATCGCTCCATCTCCCGCCTCTGGTCATGCGCAGAAAATTCAGCCGTTTATCTTTTTTAAATACTCTCTACCACAGCAACACACCATTTGCAAGTTCACATCTTCTCCCGGCACCGCACACATCTGCTCGCGTAGACCATACGAAGAAGACTAAACCCATTTTCGCTCGGACAGAGTGACACAAATACTCATCTTTGGTACTAGCTATTGAAGAGTGCAGTTCGCTTCCTTCTAGCATAGCGGCTATCGTTGAAACATCATCATTTCAAACAGCTCTTTGGTCATACTTAGAAAATTCCAATGTAGAATGATGTGCGTTTTTTTTCTTTCGTTTGCTTCAGTGTCTGCGTGTCGGCCGTAACGTTCCATGAAGTGTTAGATGCCATGTTTTGTAACTTCTGAAGGTGCGATTTTTTTTGTTTTGTGGGATTTGCTACATGTGCATTTTTTCAGTGCCTATTCCTAGCCATTCCCCCCACCCCCTCTCCTATTAATTTGTACCTGGCTTCTTGACTTGTTTATTTCTATCTTTAGCCGTTTATATGCTGTGTTGTATATTTGTCAAGTTTTCTTTGATGAATCCCCCCTATGTAATGCCCGCATTGGGCCTTTAGGGTATTGAAATAAAAAAAAAGAAACCTACGTAGAGCCCAAACTGGGACAGTCAGGAATCCCATCCTTCGGTATTAAATTACCAAACAACGAATCGATCCCAACTGCTCACACTGCGGTAACATAGCAACACAAAAACACATCCTATGGGACTGTAACGAAAATCCACCTCCAAAAGACCTACCGGATCCCGCACAGGAGGCCTAGCTTCGGCTCCTGTGTGAGCCGGACAAGGACACGCCAGCCAAGCTTGCGGACTGGTTGGGAGAGGTCCGCCTCCGTTAGAGGGCCTCTAATTCCAAAAATATCTCCACGCCAAGCCAAGCGTACAGAACCGCACCTTTGCTCCGTAGCCCGAGTATTTCGCCGCAGTATTCAAACGTTGTTGCCAGAGCTTTACTGCAAATATATACCTAGGAGTTGGACTTTTCGGTTTCTATTTTTTGAAAACTCGGCGGACTTTTTTCGGTTTTTATTTTAGGACGCAACTTTCGGTTTTCTCGGAGGGTATTATTTCCGACGAGTGAAATACTGACTTCGTTTGGTGACTTCATGCAGCAATTCTGTGTGGCGAAAAGTCATTTAAAGTCTGTCATGGTATTTTGTCGTGCTGAACAATTTATTTGCCAGTAATTAACGTGCAGATGGCAATACTTGGAGCTGTGTTTGCACAAAAAATTGCTACCCTCATGAAAAGTAACTCCAGATAAATGAGATAGCCGGCAGACAAAAACGGAAGCGGAAGTTCAGTTTCTAAGAAGTAGGTTAACACTTTATCGTCGGGTTGTCGCGCTGCGCTGAGCGTAAGGGCGGGGCATCACGTGGTCTGCGTGTTGATGGCAGGGATGGAAATGCCACTCAACCGTCGCAGTAGCCAAAACATATTTTTTTCGCGACGCCCAATCGCGGTTTCGTGTCAGTGTCCTACATTCATTTGATTAACCTAATTACCCGACTAACCGCTCTGAGCAGATGATGATAGTTAAAGACAGTGCTTAGCTATAGGACGGCGAGGAGATGATGCTTCCCGGTCTGCAGGAGCGTTTAAGGAACGTGCAGGAGCAATAACTCAAATCACACAACCCCGCTACTTATCCTACAATACCATCGGAGGATCTCACCCCTGGCTTCCCGAATTAGTTAATTTTCAACTTAACGTGAGTGCAACTCTCATTAAGCTGCCAGCTAGCTATGCTTTGCAATTCAAAAATGCCGACCTTTTTCGGTTAAAACCTAAGCTCGAAAAGTGATTTCGGCGCACTTTTCTCGTTTCTTTTTTTCGGTTTAAACCGAAAAGTCCAACCCCTACATATACCTTAGGCGCGCTGCCAGATAAATGTTTTCTTGCTAACGAGATAGAAGAGCCGCTGGGCATCAGTGCGGGAGCTTTCTGGTGAAATCAGGGCAGAGAGAGCTCGGAAATAAAGTTTCCAGGCTGCGGTGGAACGCTTTCAGGTCCACGACAGCGCAATTATCATCAGGCACCTTGCCTTTAGTATTTCTGAAAACGTGACTTGCCCGGTATAAAAGGGCCCATGTAGATACTAGACACCGTTACTAAACATCACCCAGCACACATAACTAACGAGCACGACAGTTATTGTGCACAACAGCCTAGGTAACTGCAGGGCTCATTACGGCGTATGCTTTCATGGTGATATGGTGCTTTGTTATCCGCGGAGAGGGCGAAGGGTAATGTCATGATTTCACTTAAATTCTATTTCAATCTTATTCTTTTGCGTTTCGATTGTGTCATGCTCCCGCTGTCGCTGGAACCAAGAGGCAGCCGACATAGACTAAAATAGAATCGGACGAATAGAATTGGATGAAAAGAAAAATTTCGTAGCGGCCTTAGATTCATGGCGTGTCGTCCTTCCGCCGCTTACGAACAAACTGAAATCGCAACGCGCGATTCACAGCTCCGAGAATACAGCGCGCGAAAAAAGACGGCCTTATTGTTATGGCTTTCCACTGGTACACGCGATTAGAAATCAATATTAATATTTAAAATAGCACATGATTAATAACATTTATGAGAACAGAAACTAAAAAGTGTCATGGCTTTATGGTTAAAACTCAAGTAACAGTGACTGGAACATTTTTCTAGCTATAGATTTATTGACAATCGCCCGGCGTTGCATACCTGTATCACTAAATAAAAAAAGCGCTTCCATCGATTTTATTTCGCTCCAAAGGGCGCGTCTACCAACTACTACGCCGCTTTCACGCTTGCTGTTTCAAAAGGTCAGACAAAGATATGTTCGTTGTTTCTAGTTTATTATTTTACACCCTGGGCAAATGAGACTATTTTATGCGACTTTGTTGCCACTGTCGACAAGTGAGAGCGAGCTTATACTAACATTTTAAAACAACCCGGAAGCAATATTCCGTAACACCGCCAAATGCGGCCAAGTGGGGCATCTCTTCTAGCTCGTGAAAATCCCCGCTGTAATGGTTTAAAGCACAGAAAGACAGCACAGAAGAAACGAAGTTGACAGGACCGCGCTCTGTCCTCTAAACTTCGTTCCTTCCTGTGCCGTCTTTCTGCGCTCAATTCCATTCCAGTAATGCACCAACTAGCCAGCAACAACGTCCCTGCAAAATCACCAGTGCCCGCAGCAAATGTCTATCATTTTGCTCATAAATCGCGAGTGACAGCTGCCCAGCTGCAGCAAAAAAACTTATTAATTCAGCGCGCGGTCGCCGAAACAACAAAACATAAGCATCTTCCCGCGGGTCGAATTAAGTGCGAAACCAGCAAGAAAGGATGCGTGCACATTCAAGAGTACCAACGCCCCCATCGTTGCCTTCACTGCTTAGCCCTCTGAAAGGACATGTGCTTCTATCTGAGAAAGTTGTCGTTACTCCGGTGCATGATTTGTTTCCAATGCGGTAACAGACAAATGCTGCGGTGAATTTCTTGTACGCACAGTATAGCTAAACATGCAAGCATGAACAACGAACGCCTCACCAATAATGACAATCCTGTTTATCATGAACATGTGACGCCAGATTATATAAATTGACACACACACAAGTGATAAATAAATTGTCAGCTTGTTGGCTGAAGAAAAACAAAGGAAGAGAAACAGTGTACCTGCATACTTCGTATGTCATAGTGAGACGAAGCACTACGGCCAGCTTCTAGCTTGTGAAATCATTACCTTCAGAGTACAATACATCTGCCTTTATCTGCCGTCTGGGCTCTCAATATAAGCCTAGGTGGGCTGGCGGCCTGCAACGTATTTTATAATGGCACATAACCTAGCCTTTTTCACCCAGTTAGCACATCCACAATTTAAATTTCACGCCACTCGGGCCGACCCGCCGGGGTGGCTCAGTGGTTAGGGCGCTCGACTACTGATCTGGAGTACCCTGGTTCCAACCCGACCGCGGCGGCTGCGTTTTTATGGAGGAAAAACGCCAAGGCGCCAGTATGCTGTGCGATGTCAGTGCACGTTAAAGATCCCCAGGTGGTCGAAATTATTCCGGAGCCCTAAACTACGGCACCTCTTGCTTTATTCTTTCACTCCATCCTCTATCCCTTCCCTTTCGGCGCGGTTCAGGTCTCCGCCGATATATGAGACAGACACTGCACCATTTCCTTTCCACAAAAACCAATTATTATATTTTAGTCGAGTTCATCAGCCAACAACCTTCACATGACTGGTCCCTTTTCACTGATTCCATAGCAGCCCTTCAAGGCCTGCAAGATGCTGTACGCCACCGGTCGGGTGAAAAACTGGTTGCACAGGTTCGCGACCTGTACCACTGCGCCATATCTAAAGGTAATGACATCAATTTTCAATGGCTGCCGGGAGACTGCGGTAATAAAATACAAGAACCACGCAGACGAGGCTGTCCGATCTGCCCACAATGACGTACTTGACTATTATAGATTTTTATGGCGCTAGGGCATCTATGGCGAAAGAGCACCATGCCACAAGGAATTTTCGACTTCTCATGGTGGGGTCAAACACCCGTTTTCCAAGCATTTCACCCAAAATAAGCCGAGCACCAGACAAGAGGAAATGTTGTGCCCATTTTATCACTGGTGGGTAACCGCTGGCACTGGGGATCGAAGCTCGCACCTCCCGCATGCGACGCTTATGCTCAACCACTCGGCCACCGCTCCATTACCATGAAGGACTTCAAGTCTGCATTCCTACATCAACAGTTGACGCGGCGTGTGACCTACGCAGGCTGGCGCTAGAGCTCACACTTCCTGGGTGATACTGGCCACTTCTTCAACCGTCGCCTCAGGGCATTGGATTCTGGAATGCGCCTTCGTCTTCCCCACAATATACCGCATCGCGAAGCATTACCTTCCCGTCAATAGCTCGATGATGCATATACAAAGTAATACACGTTTCGGATTGGGATGGCCGACAGCCCTGCTTGTGAAAGCTGTGGCTGCGAAGAGACAGTTGCACATCTCCAGTGTGAGTGCCCTGCTTTGGCGAGCGAAAGACGTACGCTGCGTTGTGCCCTGGACCGCCTCGATACTCGCCCTTTCACTGAGGTTAAGATCATGGGACCCCGTGGCCACAGCACTCGACAGCCCCCAAGGCCTACAAGGCGACTGACTTCACAAACTGGATGTGACTGTGCCTCTCGCCCCTTCTCTCTTCCCTTTTCAATCCCGTCATCCTTCTTCCCCAGTGCAAGATAGCCAACCAAACCGCCCTTCTGGTTGACACCCGTTGCCCTCCTCTTCCTCTTTATCTCTCTCTCTCAATTTCACGCTCTGCTCGTTTTCTTTAATATTAACTTCAATATAAAAATTTAGTTATGTTCTGAGAGTACGTAGAGAAACCAAAAGCAGTATTTGCATCCGGAAATTGACAAAAAATGATCATAGAGCTGTTTTGGAGAGAATTGGAACGATGTAAATGCTGCAGAGGAAGCTAGCTGGGCGGATGAGATTAAGAAGTTTGGACATGGCAAAGGACAGGGTTAATTGGAGCGACATGGCAGAGGCCTTTGCTCTGCAGTGGACGTAGTCATGCTGATGATGATGATCATGATGATGATGATTATGATGATGATGATTACATGGCGCCGCTGGGTTTCCAATGCATTGGACAACCGGGGTTTGCGACAAAGAATATATTCGCATAGGAGTACTGACGCAATATGTGTCCAATATGTTGGACAAATGATCCATACCAGGATCTCAGGAGGCTACACCTTTTTTTGTGCTACTTCTACGTCTTCGTCACGTAGAATGCCATTCAGCATGCACACGTGTCACCCATTCCGCCAGAGAGAAAGAAGACGGTTCCCCGCGTGCCCCTATTCGAACGTGCCCTCCCCGGAGCGGCCAGCGTCGGCGGTCTGTCCCTCGGCGGCTCTCTCAGAAGCCGCCCGCAGCCATCGAACGGGATCAGAGCGGTGCGCCCAACAGAGAGCGTGCGCCTCGGCTTGGCACACCTCACGAGCAGCTGTTCCATCCTGACTGCCTTTGCCTCGCTGCATACCAGAAGAGCGAGCACCCGGTGCGTCCGGAAATGCGGCGTCGCCGGCTGCATGGATGCGCTCACCGACGAACGATAGCTGCGCTGCTCCTCAGGCGCCATCCAAAATGTCAAGACCAGCCAGCAGGATGCACCAGGTTTGGAGCCTTTTCAGCTCGCTGCGATTACTCAGTGGCTCGGGGGGCTCCCGTCGACAAAAGTGGACAAGGTGACCGCCTGGACCTACGTGCCCGTCACCTGCATGTTTTTACTCGTGAACAGACTGCTGTCAACGATGATTCCTCTCACGACAAGACACACGGGCCTCACCGACCGCCAAAGAAGGAACACTTCGCACCACCTCAAGCCTTCGCAAGCAATGCCGCTGCTACGTGGCGGCCACAGCGGACGCTCAGCCAGTGTGACTGCACAACCACTGCAGCTGAGACCCACCTCCTTCTGGACAGTGGTTTGCCTCAGGCGCGAAAGGGTTCAAACATTCTATGTTTTTACAATAGGGAGTCCCGTCCGGGGACACCGAACTTCGGCGTCAAGATCTTACATCGACGACCCATCAAGAAAGGAGCTCTCGTAAAATCAGGCAAGGATCTCCTGTGTTTCCTGTTCAGCGATGCCCAGATAATGCTAGCAAGCTTTTCCCAGAGCCTCAATGGCAGACAAAGTCGACCAGCAAAGCTCTACAGGGAACATCAACAAGACGCCTCAGATATGCGAAAAGGGCTCAAGTTCTGTGTACACCTTGCGGAGGTATGCTCCCTCGCACGCAGCTTCACCGCGTCCACCGCCGACATTCGAGTGCACCAGCTTGTGGCGCAGGACAACCACAGCCTTCATCCAAGACCTTCCAGACCCAGTCATGGCTTTGTAACAGGACATCTAGGTGCCCGTACGGAATGGAGCACGATGGTGCCGGCCACTAAGGCTGCTTGCGCTCTGCTTCAACGCGATGGATACGGCCCAGCTTCAGGGTGTGCTTGTCCGGCGTCAACCATTCGCACCGGACATGTTACGCCTACCTAGGACCATCTGTTGCTCGAGGGCGCCTGCACCACAGCCATTGCAGGTGGCTGGCGTCGCACCTTCAGGAACTCCTCGAGGCGTCTAAACTGGTGCGGAAGACCCCAGATGCAGAGCAAACCCAATGAAAAACAGAGCATCCTCGTCAGCTACTTCATCATTGACGCTAAGGTCGAGCTTAGTTAGCAAAAGCCGCTGAGCAAGAACTGCCGAGGCTGAAGATGCTTTCTTGCTACGCATCAGTTTGCATCAAGTGGTGTTAAGGCGCACCTCGAGACGTGTGCATAAGTTCCCAGGTCCCTTCGCGAAGCCCATTTTCGTCGGCGATACGAAAAGGAAAAACAACGGCAGCTAGGACAGCAAGAAAGCGAGCGGCATCCGGCTTTTCCTAAGAGCACGATATTTATAAAATATTATTATATGCAAGATTTGCTCATGTTGTTTCTTGCCTCAACCCAACAAGAAATATCACTGTGCTAGTGAACCAAAAGTATTGTATCCAGGTGGTCGCTTTAACATTTTTCCGGAGCTGGACACTGCAATTTACACCCGTAATCTAAAGACCGCAGTCAGCGCCTGAGTCACGGTTGGCTCGCAGGCGTCGCAGTCGCAGAGTCGGTGCCTCAAGTTGAAAAAAAAAATCCTCTTCTCCGGTGGATGACGATGAGCCCGGACCATGCTGCACGAACCTTGGATTCCATGCCAGCCTCCTGTGCGATCACTTGCATGAAGTGAATAAAACCCACCTTCCGTCGCTTGTCATTGTTTTTTTCGTCAAAATTCGCGTTAGCATAGTCTACTGGCGGTCATGTTGTAGACTGAGATGCTCACACCATTGTACGTTATAGTCCTTATTGCCGGTACAAAAATTATGCTCGCGGCAGCTACAATTTTTTCATCTATAGAATCAGTGTTAAATTCCTATTTCCGATGACAGTCTGTTAAACAGCGTGCTTAGTAGTGCGTTTTACCCTCCACGTATAACGAACCTCTTGAGTTTCAGTATCTTCAGCGCAGACATTCAATCTACATCTTATATTGCTAGTTCTTCTTTTGCGATATGTACCTGTCATGATTCTTTGATCTATAGATATATGTACTCCAAAAGTGTATCTAATTGTTGCTACTTCGCCCATGGTGTTCAATCTGCGTTAGTTTTCTTAAGATTAATTTCAGGCATGAAGCTGCACTTTTCCTGTCCCCACCCTCGGTCACATTTTGGTCTGACCTGCTTACCAAGACAAGATCGTCAGAGAATCGTAGGTTCCTCAGATATTAACCGTTTTTCCTGTCTTCAGGTACAACTAACCTTTCCCCTCTTCGCCCAGCAGGGACATGAAATAAGATTCCAAGTATTCTTTTTTTTTCTTTCTAACGTTCATACCACATGCGTGGAACTTTCTCGGCAGAAAATCCGTCTTCGTCGCAGTATAGGCCAACAGAAAACTCCGCTTTTTCAACCACTGTCAAAAGACTACGTTGCACAGACGAAGCTTAAGCTCTAAGGAACATGTAGACTGGTGGTAGGTCACCTCCGAAAATTCGCCACCACTCCTGACGTAGGTCAGGTTGGCTGGAACTGGATGAACATTTAGTGGCGTGATCGGCGTGCTTTACACCTTCCGCTGTCCTATCTTAGCCCTGAAGGAAGTCGAAAAGATTGGTCCTCTTTCCTCTGCAGCGCTGCAAAAATAATCAAGAGTCCTCCCTACTGTTCACACTAGATAGATTGATAGCTAAAGAGGAGGAGGGAAAGGCAGGGATGTTAACCAGAAAGAGGTTCCGGTTGGCTACACTGCACTGGGGAAGAGGAATTAGGGGACTAAAAGGAGGAAGAGAGAAAGAGAAAAAGGCATAACACACACACATGCACAGCGCTGTCACAATTTGTCGCTCAATCCAGTCGCTCTCATGTAGGCAAAGAGTGTCTTGTATGCCTTGAGGGCAGTCGACTGCTGTGGCCAAGGACCGAGGATCTTTTGCTCTGTTAATGGGCGAGGGTCGAGGCGGTTCAGGGCACAACACAGTGTATGTCTTGCACTCGCAAATGCAGGGCACTCACAGAGAAAATGAGCGATGGTCTCCTCACAACCACAGCTTTCACAAACAGGACTATCGGCCATCCCCATCCGGAAAGCATAGTGGTTGGTAAAAGCAACACCGATCCATAAACGGCATAACAATGTTGCTTCGCGACGTGCTAAGTTGCGTGGAAGACGAAGGTGCAGTCCAGGGTCCAGTGCATTGAGGCGAATGTTGCAAAACTCTCCCGTGTTCTACGCTGAAAGTGTAATCTCCAGCTCCAAAGGGCGAAGCCCACACGCAGCGTCAGGTCTTGATATTGGGATCCTCACTGGAAGTCCGTCGTTGTGAGCAGAACGCACAGCCGCATCAGCCTGGTGATTACAGTTAATACCACAGTGTCCTGGCAGCCATTGAAAAATGATGTCATGACCTTTGGATACGGTGCCGTGGTACAGTAGACGCATCTCAGCAACAAGTTGTCCCTGCGACCCACGGCGTAGCGCAGCTTTCAGGGCTTGAAGGGCTGCTTTAGAGTGGGTGAAAACCGTCCAGTCATGTGGAGGTTTTTGACTGATGAACTCTACCGCAGCCCGTAAGGCTGCGAGTTCCGCACCAGTTGAAGATAATGGATAGGTCGTCTTAACTTTCATGAAGATGGATATGGCCGGTATCGCCACCGACCCCACAGAACTGGTCGAGTGAACTGATCTATCTGTGTAAACATGTATACGGTGACTGTGGTAAGAATGCAGGTCAATGTCAGTTGTTTGAGAGCGGGCAGTGATAAACCAGCCTTCTTCGTAATGCCAGGAACATATAGGTGAACCCGAGGTTCATGAAGACTCCATAAGGGTGAGCACGGTCTTGACGCAGGGGTGAACTCCGATGGACGATATGCACGATGGGATTCAATGATTTTGGCGAACGCAGTACGCGGCCTAATTATTGGGAGTGTTGCGAGGTGATGACAGGGAACCCGTGTGAGGTGCCGAATATGTGTTTTCTTGGTGTCAACAGCAACGTATGTAGTAACAGGATGCTCCCGGGCAACAAGAACAGTTGCTGCTGTTGATGCACATTTAGGCAGTCCAAGGCAGATATGGAGAGTTTGCGCTTGCACACGTTGAAGAGTCTTGATATTTGTCTTTCTAATGGAACTGAATATCGGAAGACTGTACCACATGTAGCCCAGAAATAGGGAACGGTACATTTGTAGCATCGAGCGCACTAATGCGCCCCAGGACTTTCCCCCGAGGAAGGAGAGGACGTGGACAATCGCAATTAGTCTCTCTCTCATGTCGTAGATATGTGGACTCCACGAGAGGTTCCTGTCGATGACAACGCCAAGGAATCTGTGGCTTCTCTCATAGGGAATGGCTTCGCCATTGATGCGAATGGTGTAACGTTACATTATTTTGCGTTTGAATGCCACAATTGAACACTTTTCGGTCGAAATGTTCAGGCCCTGCAAGCGAAGATAAGATGTCAATATCGATGCCGCCTTTTGAAGTCTTGCACGAACTTGAGGACGGGTCCCATCTGATGCCCAAATACAGATATCATCTGTATATACAGAGATCTGAGCAGATTGTGGCAATACGTCGACCAGGCCGATGAGAGCAAGGTTGAAGAGAACCATGGGCTCAGCACTCCACCCTGAGGGACTCCGCGCGAATTTCGGTGTAAGGACGTTGGTCCGTCCGCAGTCAGGACAAAAAACGACCTCTCTAATAAATAGCTGCGTATCCAGCTGAACGTGCGGCCTCCGATCTCAGCAGCTTCCATTGCGTCCAAAATGGCCTGATGCGTTACGTTGTCGTACGCGCCCTTGATATCCAAAAACAATGACACGGTCAATCTTTTCAAAATTTTGCTGTGTTGCATCGACGTTACAAGGTCAACCACGTTGTCGATAGAAGAGCGGCCCCGTCGGAACCCAGAAATGAAGGTTGGATAAATCTGATATCGCTCCAAGTACCATTTCACGCGTGTGAGCAGCATTATTTCCATGACTTTGCCGACGCAGCTGGCGAGTGCAATTGGACGGTATGATGAAAGGTCGAGCGGTGATTTCCCCGGTTTAAGAAGTGGAACCAGACGACTGGTCTTCCAATCATGAGGAACTATGCCAGCAGTCCATGACTTGTTATATGTGTCCAAAATAGCCCGTCGAGCTTCTTGGTCAAGGTTGGCAAGTGCGGAGTACGTCACACCATCGGGCCCTGGTGATGATGACCTTCTACAACAAGCCAGCGCAGCATCAAGTTCTTCCATGGAGAATGGTACGTCCATCCGAGAATCCCGTGAGGGTGCAACATTGTTGCAGTGCAGCGTTGCGCCTGGATTCGGAGGGCCTGTTATTCTTGCGCAGAAATCTTCGGCTACCTCAACCACACTGCACCTTTGGTGGAGCGCTACAGATATGAACGGGTAGCGCTGTTGAGGGGACGTGCGAAGACCCCGAATTAATCTCCAAACGCGTGACAAAGGCTTCCGTGGATGAAGTGTTTGGCAAAATGTCCTCCAGCGTTGTGTTTGCAGTGCCTGAATTCTGCGCTGAATCTTATTTTGTATGCGCCTAGCATCTCTAAGGTCTAGGCGCGACTTTTTGCGTCGGTATCTGCGCTCTGCCCTGCGCCGTTGTGATCGCAGTCGCTGCAATTCGAAGTCAAAATCGATGTAGTTAGCGACAGGGTTAAAGGGGCAGGTGGCATGTTCCATGGCCTCCTTAATTTTTGTTCAAGACCGGTAGAGAAGACCTCTGTGCAAGCAGCCTCCATAAGTAATTTAAAAACTGTCCAGTCAATGCGCTGCCTACACGTGGCTGGGGAAAATGTGGAATGGCCGGTAATAATCAGATAGGTTGGGATATGGTCGCGGCCATGGATTTCTACATCCGAAAACAACCGGACGCTGTTGGTAAGGCACTGTGAAACGAAAGTCAAGTCCAAGCTGCTATAAGTCACCCCTCGAATATAGGTCGGGCTTCCGTCATTAAGGCACTGGAGGTCATGGTCAGAGGCGAAGGACACAAGCTGTCTTCCCCTAACGCCCATCCAAACGCCTCCTCACATGGTGTGATGAGCATTGAAGTCACCCATAATGACCCACGGAGCAGGTGTGGCTGCCATTAAACCACTCAACCTTCTGGCGTCGAAACGACTTGATGGCGCCTCGTACACCGCCAGTAGCGTAAAGGTCAGGTCTCGGCTCTTCACTGTCAGGCAAATGTACTGATTGTCTTTGTTCGGAGGAACTGAATGTTGCACATATGTAAGTTCACGTCGAATGTAGATATTTACTTTGCTGGATCTGTTGCACGTGGGTGATGCAAATGCCTCATAACCGGATATTCGCAAAATTGCCGGGGTCTTCGGTTCACAAATCACAAAAATGGCGAAGTGATTCTCGTAGACGTAGTGCCGTAAATCGGAAATCTGGGACTGGAGACCGCGAGCATTCCATTGGAAAATGAAAGCTTGCTTGACTTTCTTTTGAAAAGACAGGTCCGAAGGAGCCATGATGCCTTCTACTGTAGAGCCGCAAGAACTGGATGTAGCGCGTCCAGCACTTGAAGTGCGCTATTTGCTGCTGGCGTGCGTAGGCTGGAAAGCAGAGCACGCATGGCATTCATTAGTGACGTTATATAGCATTCCAATCACTTGCATATCTGGGCCATGGCCTTGATCGTGCCTGTTGGCTGGATCAGTGGTAGGTGCTGCACACTTCCCTGAGTGCGCCAACATACCTGACAGAGTAGGCTTAGAAGGCTTTGGCAGTGGTGGCCAAATTGCATCTGAGGCAGCAGGTCCAGCTTCACCAAGCACCGGGCTCCCTTGATTTGGTACGGTTTGTGGTGGAGGCGGACAAGCTGCAGTTGCGTTTGGGGAATTCTCAAATGTGACTGCTTTCCTTGACGACCTACGGCAGCGCGAACGTCGTCGCACCTTTGCGGCGCCTTCTTTGTGCGTAGAATGGTCTCGCACCACTTGCTTCAGTACCACCCGCTCGGTCTTTAGACGGGGGCTGTCTTTCGAGGAAGAGTCATGAGGGCCGTGGCAGTTGGCGCACTTCAAGGTAGTCGCGCGGCAAACGCCACCGCTGTGTGACTCGGAGCATCACGGCACACGATGGAGTTGATGCAGACGCCGCTCACATGGCCGATCCTCATGCACTTCCTGCATTGACGGAGCTTAGGCACAAAAGGTCGAACTGGATGACGAAAGTGTCCAACCTTCACGTACGGTGGTATGCAGTCACCCTTGAAGGTCAGCTTGATGCATGTAGATCTTCTTAACTGCTGAACTTGAATGATGGAAATGCCGTTGGTTGCCGGCTTGATCAACATGGGTAAATCTGCGTCACTGATGGTGATGTCGACGTTGTAGATTACACAAACCGTAGTGCCGCTGTCCTGGATAATAAGGGGGCGTACACTGATGTTGCCGAGTTTGGTGATTGCGGTTAAACTCTCTAGTGCACTTCGCTCCACCACATCAATGGCAATGACGTTTTTGAACTGGTTTATTCTGACATCTTTAATGCCTCTCGGTACGAGGCTCTCCAGATAAATAGAGATGGCTTGCCTGTTCACGAGGTTCAATTTTTCCGCTGGGTTCAGCGGCACAAACAAGGCTGTATGCGCCGAGGAACTTCGCGCCGTGATGATCGTTGGCGTTCTTGATGAGGACAGCGTTGACGTGCTCTATGAGGACGATTCGGCTTATCTACGCAGTCTGCGCTTGGCCTTCTTGCCAACAACCGGTATGAAACCGTCGTCGGCCGAGGACTAGGAGTCTTCACTTGGCGCCGAGTACACAACAGTGCCCTGGCAGCTCGAGTCACTCTGGCGGTGCAGACGCTTCCTCTGGGCGGCTGCTGCCGACCTACCGGGTTCCAATAGAGGCCCAGCAACCTCCACTTCCATCGCTGTGGCAAAAAGGGAGCAGCGCCTCCCTGATTATAGCACAAATTGAAAAAAAAAACGGCAGAGACGTGAAGGCAGCGTTCTGATACAGAACAACTTCGTCGTCTTTCACCTGTTCGCACTAAACTACTGCATAAAACATAGACTCGAATCCCAAAGCAATCGCTCGAAAAAAAAAGTGACGACTTCATACGCCCCATTTTTTTTTTCATTTCTCTACCAGGCTTTTTTTTTTTCGTTTCTCCTTCACCGTGCTACGAACGTGCGATGGTTTGTTATCCTCCGCAACAGCAATGCGCCGTTTCCACCCTAATATTACGCGTTTCGCCCCCGTTTCCTCTCTAGCGACAATCACTCACGCGTTGCTACATCAACATATTACGCAACTCTCGATACAATACTTTCATTCTTTGAAGGCTCGTTGGTTGCTCCCCGTGCCTTATCATTTCAGGGAAAATCATTTCAATAGCATCATTCCCACTCCCCCCTTCCAGACAGTATACGTACATGTTGCACCGATTCTGACATAACCGAATTGCCTCGATGGTCAGTGACGTGAACATCTAATATTACATCTTCGCTAGGTGGGCATACCAAAAGTGAAGTTATATCGAGACGGTGCATTAAGGCCGGTTTTATGCATGCGAGCGCATCACCTTCACACAGCCCATCTTCCTTTATATGCCGTCCGGGTACTGGAGAACGAGGTACTCCTGGTCATTGTAGAGGCAGACAGGCAGAAAGAAAGAAAGAAAGAAAGAAAGAAAGAAAGAAGAAAGAAGAAAGAAAGAAAGAAAGAAAGAAAGAAAGAAAGAAAGAAAGGAAGAAAGAAAGAAAGGAAGGAAGGAAGGAAGGAAGGAAGGAAGGAAGGAAGGAAGGAAAAAAGGAAGGAAGGAAGGAAGGAAGGAAGGAAGGAAGGAAGGAAGGAAGGATGAAAGGAAGAAAGAAAGAAGGAAAGAAAGAAAGAGAGCAATAGAGAAAGAGAGCAAGAAAGATAGAAAGAGAGCAAGAAAGAAAGAGAGAGAGAAGAAAGAAAGAGGGATGGAATGAAAGAAATGATAGAAAGAAAGGTAGAAGGAAAGAAGGAAAGAACGAAGGAATGAAAGAAATAAGGATAGAAAGAACCATAGAAAGAAGGAAAGAATGAAAGGAAGGAAGGAAGAAAGAAAGAGGGAAGAAATAAAAGAAAAAAGGATAGAAATAACGAAATAAAGAAAGAAGGGAAGAAAGAAAGAACGAAGGAATGAAAGAAAGAAGGATAGAAAGAACGATAGAAAGAAAGAAGGAAAGAATGAAAGGAAGGAAAGAAAGAAAGAAAAAAACTAAAGAACGAAGGAATGAAAGAAAGAAGGATAGAAAGAACGATCGAAAGAATTAAAGAAAGAAAGGAAGGAAGAAAGAGAGCAAGGAAGAAAGTGAGAAATAAAAAAGGAAGAAAGAGCGAAGAAATGAAAGAGAGAAGGATAGAAAGAACGAAAGAAAGAAGGAAGGAAAGAAAGCAGGATAAAAGAACGATAGAAGGAAAGAAGGAAAGAATGAAACTAAGAAAGAAAGTAAGAAACAAACAAAGAAGGAAAGGAGACTGTCTACGGGGTTTTGACGTCCCAAAGCGACTCAGGCTATGTGGGACGCCGTAGTGAAGGGCGCCTGTAATGTCGACCACCCAGAGTTATGTAACGTGCCTTAACATAGCATAGTGCACGGGCCTCTAGATCATTCGCCTCCATCGAAATTCGACCGCCGCGGCCGGGATCGAAGCCTTGTCTTTCGGGTCAGCAGCCGAGCGCCATAACCTTTGAGCCACTACGGCGGCTCCAAATAAAGAAAAAAGATGAAGGAAAGAAAGAGCGGAACAAAAAAAGAGTGGGAGAATGAAAGTAAGAGGGAGAAGGACACAAAGAGAGGGAGAAAGAAAAAAGAGAGAAGGGAAGGAATAAAGAGAGAGAGAGAAATAGAAAAAAACGAAAAATGAAGAAAAGAGTAAGAAAGAAGGAAAGAAAGAGGTAGAGAAGGAAAGTGAAAGAGAAGGAAAGAGAGATGGAGAAAGAAAGCAAAAATAGGGAAAAGGAAAGAAAGCGAGGGAGAAAAAAGGAAAATGAAGGAAATGAAGAGGTAGAGAAGGAAAGTGAGAGAGAAGGAAAGACAGAGATTGAGAAAGAAAGAAAATATAAAGAAAAGGAAAGAAAGCGTGGGAGAAAGAAAAAGGAAAAATGAAGGAAAGAGAGAAAGAAACAAAGAAAGAAATAAAGAAAGGAATTGATTGTGGATCGGCGACAATCCGTGTTCAGAATAAAGAATCATGTGGAAGTCAACGTCTGCCGTGTCTGCTCGTTACTTCCTGTCGCCGCCTTTAGCTGCCTGGGCCCGAAGTAACGCAGACGTAAACCCTCTGTCATATTGGCGTCCGTGTTCAACGCCACTAAATGCATTCAGCAAAGGATGCATCTTGTAGTGCGTATCATCCTTCTGACATGCGGACATCTTGTTTTCCACAACTCATACTTAAGGAGAGTTGGTCAACCACTTAAAGCTCAAGAGGCGACGCTCCGCGCAATTTCATCGTTCTCTCAGTAGACAGGTAGCCGTCGTCTGGAGAAACTCACAATCCGGCACTTTCCCAAATTTACCTTGGTTACACACTGTCTGACCAGAACAATATCTTAGCAACCGCTGCCCAGCCTGCGAAGAGGTCTCAGACCTATTTCGCTTGATATGGTACTCTCCCGTGCAACTAGAGAAATAGGAGCTTAGGGAACTGAGCCGTACGGAGTGGGAGACGAAGTTGGCCTATGCTGAGCTCCCCTTTCAGCTTGAGCTGATCAGCCGAGCCTGGAGTTCGGCCTTCAACATTGGTTTCCTGGACATGGGAGACCCTCCGGTATGAACTCTTGCTTAATAAAGTTTATTAACGCAACAACGTTAAGGGCCCCGTTCAGCGGAAAACCCTGCCTCGTAGTCGTCGGCGGCGACGGCGTGGAAGAAAAATCCCCAAAGAAGCAACTTCGATGGGCCACGTAGATGGCAGGTGGGCAACCTAGGTCATGCGACCTTGTGACGTCATCACAACCTGCCCACTAGATTGTTAGCAAACTGCCCACTGTTGCATGTGGCAGTAAATTAATCATTTGGCGCGAGCGGTTCCTATGTAAGAGCAACCTCACAAATTCACAAGCCCCATCGGTGGCAGCACCTGCCTTCACAGGGCAGTAGCCCATCGCTTCAACGCTGCACCACTGCGCCAGGTGTGGTATGAGGACCACGGCGATCTGTGAATGTAAGGTATGGAATGAACAATTCGGCAGATTCAGGCATTAACCTATTAATTTGCTATCGCGTCATACTCTTTAAGGCGGAGCATAACTGCCCCCCCCCCTTCCAGTTCTCCTCTTTTTTTCATTCTTCTGCCAATTTTTTGGCTAAAATCTTCTCTTGATCCCAGAGTTTTTCTTTTACACTCATATCTGGTAAATTCCATCACACCCTCTGAATAACGAAGACAGGAGAAAATTATTTTGCTTGTAGAATGCGTTTGTTTTAAGATTTTTCTTCGCCCTCGTAATGTACAGCGCGTTCCCTTGCAGCAGGCGCACATGTCACGTCTTTTGCCACAGTGAAAGACGACGGTTCCCCGCGTACCCCTGTTCGAACGTGCCCTCTTCAGAGCGGCCAGCGTCGGTGGGCTGACCCTCGGCGGCTCTCACTCAGAAGTCGCCCGCAGCGGCCGAACGGGAGCAGAGGGAACCGCCCAACAGAGCCCGCGCTCCTCGGCTTGGCGCACCTCACGGGGAGCTGTTCCATCCTGACTCCCTCTCTCTCGCCGTTCACCAAGCGAGGGCGCATATGGTGCGCCCGGAAATGCGACGTCGGCGACTTCGTGGATGTCACCGACGGACGAAAGCTGCACTGCAGCTCAGGCGCCATCCGTGTTGTGACGGCCAGCACCCAAGATCTGCCAGGTTGGAAGCCTCCTGCATTCCCCGCGATCGGCGAGGGCTTTCGACTGCTGTCGTCGACAAAAGCGGATGGGATGAGCACTTGGACCCACGTCCTCGACCCCTTTATCCTTTTAACGGTGGCCAGGCTGCGGTCAGCGAGGCCTCGTTTACCCCCAAGAATTGCTGGTCTCATCGCCTGCAGCACAAGCAACAGTTCGTGCAACCTGGAATATTCGTAAGCAGTGTCGCTACTACCTGGCGGCGCCAACGGACGCGCAGCCAGTGCGACTGAACGACCCCTATAGCTGAGGTCAACATCCTTCTGAACAATGGCTTGCCTCCAGCGCGAAAGGGTTCCGACGTCCAACGTTGTTACACTCAGGAGGTCCGTCCGGGAGCCCCGAACTTCGGCGTCAAGATCTTCCATCGACGACCCAGCAAACAAGTAACTCTCGTAAAATCATGCGAGGAGCTCCTGTCTGTCCTGTTCAATGATGTCCAGGTAGCAGTAGCAAGCTTTGCCCAGAGCCTCAGTGGCAGACGAAGTCGACGAGCAGAGATCTACTGGGAACATCAACAAGACGCGTCAGATATGCGAAAAGGGCTCAACTTCTGTGTACGCCTTGCGGAGGTATGCTCCCTCGCACGCAGCTTCACCGCGTCCACCGCCGACATTCGAGTGCACCAGCTTGTGGCGCAGGACAAGCGCCAGCTTCATCAAAGACCTTCCAGACCCAATCAAGTCTCTGCAAAGGAGCTCAAGGTGCCTGTATGGGATGGAGCACGACGGTGTCGGCAGCTGAGGCTGCTCACGCGCGGCTTCAGCGCGGTGGATGCGGCTCAGCTCCTGGGTGCACTTGTCCGGCGTCAACCATTTGCGCCGTACTCGTTACGCCTCTCTAGGATGATTTGCTGCTCGAGGGCACCTGCTCTACAACCATCGCAGGTGGCCGGCGTCGCTCCTTCAGGATTTCTTCTGAGCGTATCAGCTGGTGCCGGAAACCCCAGATGGCCAAATGGAAAACGCCGCATCTTCGCCAGCTACTAAGACATGTTCGCTGAGGTCGAGCTTATTTTGCAAAAGCCGCTCAGCAAGAACAGTCACCGGCTGAAGATGCTCTCTTGATCCACACCGCTTTGCATTTCGTGGTGTGAAGACCGCGCGGTATGAAGGCGCACCTCGAGTCTTCAGAGTCGCCAGGTCCTTTGGACACGCCTATTTTTCCCGGCGATACGAAAAGAAAAACAACTGCAGCTAAGAAGGCAAGGAGGCCAGCGACGTCCGGATGTTCCCAAGAGCGCGGCATTCAGAAAACTTTTACATATGCAAGTTACATATGCAAGGTTTGTTCATGTTGTTGCCTGCCTTAACTCTACAAGACATTTTTTTTCTTCAAAGTGCTAGGGCACTAACGAAGGAATCAAATTCAGATGGTCTTGACACAGTTTCTTCCGAGCTTTAACCGCGCCCCCTGTGGACACATCCGTGGATACCTGTGGCCATGAGGCCTTGCGTCATGGTCGACTGGCGATTGCTGCGGTCGCAGAGCCAGAGCTGCAGCCTGCGATGACACCTTTCTGACTGACTGATGATAAGCCAGGACACACACCGCAGATCTGGGCTTACATGCCAGCCTCCTGCGCGATTAAATACCTGAAGCGGAGGCTAATAAAACCTTGTGCTAGCAGCCACTGTTTACTTGTTAAGTTCATGTTTCGTTAGCCCATTAGAAACGGTGTTGCGCATAAAGATGGAAGTAATGAAATGCAACGGCGTGTGAAAACAAGGACGAAAACACAAAGTCGACAAGAGGAAATGTTCGCAACGTTGAAAGTTGAGGCGCCTGGGATTTGTTAGTATTTCCATGACGGTTATTCTGCAAGTAACGGCGCACGGGAGATGTACAGTCTTTCAAGGCTATCCTGTATACTAGAGATCTACCAGTGTAGCTTCCGTAATCCAGTAGGCAGATGCCATTAAAATTCGCTTTATATTTACTATGCATAAAAACGGTCGCTGAGCTAACGAACCTTTTGTTCGAGACAAACACTTGATCGGTGCCAAGCTGACCGCCACTCAAGACGTCTTCAGCGCTGAGTGGCGGAGTAGTTTTTTGGTGAAAATTTACTTGTTCGCCGCGCGCAAATGGTCAAGTACACAGAAGAGAGAACGTAGGCATGCACAGGGGCTGCACAGGGGATGCGTCTATAGCACGCATTTAACTTCCTGTACACGTGCCCCTGTGCTGGCACTCTACATCTCCTTTTTTATCAGTTCCCTTCTGTACATGGACTGGCAAAAAGTACCGTGAACTAGAAGCAGCAGCCTCGACAAAAAAAAATTTCAGCGAACGTACTAGCGAAGTAGAACGTTCTTGCGGGCTAGTTGGTTCATTGCAGAAAAAAGGTTAGTACTGCGCGAATTAGACACGACAAGAGAACAGGAACAAACACGACAACACAGACGCAGACTTCCAACTGTTTATTCGAAACCGAAAGGCAAACGCTATATAAGCTGAGCAGCGTCTGCCCTTTGCTGTCGACAGAGAAGAGAGCCAGGCCGCAATGCAATATCAATCATGAAAAGAAGTTCAAAAAGTGCGATTCGGGCCTTGTGTACAAAATTCCCCTCACATGCGGTCGAGTTTACATTGGGCAGACTGGTAGGTGTTTCAATGAACGGGCACGTGAACATAACTTGGCAGTGAAGAACAATATGGGAGGTCATCTGGCACATCATTGTAAGAACTGTAAAGGGACGGGCAAGGGAAAGAATAAATACCTTGCAAGCCACTTTTGCGCAACACTAACTTCTTTTTAGATCGAGAGATAAGACGGAAAGGGAGGTGGTTGAAGCCGATCATATCGTAAAAAATGGTGAAAAATGTGTCAGTACTCCGTCTATTTTGCTTTCAGTGAGTGAAATCGCGTTTCTAGAAGGCCACATATAATTGTTTCATTTATCCTAATTTTGTTCCTGGATATATGTACCCCAAGACAGAAAATGTAATTTTATCAGGTTTTATGCTCACCATTACAGTTGTTATTTGTTGCCGTCCATATCATGCTTGTTTTTCTATACCTCATTCCACTCTTTTACCTGCTTTTAATCTTCACCTTTACATGTGTTCTTTGTTGTTTCCATGTTCTCATGCTGTTTTTTCTAATGTCACACCATGATTTTTGGCTCGTTTTCATAGTTTTTACTCTTGTTGTCTGTTAGATCACCTGCATTATCATTTCGCGTATTTTTCACCCTCTTCACTCAGGCTGATTCTTAGGTTGCTTACTTTTTCATTATTTTTTTTTTCATTTTCTTGACTTGGAGTGTCTGGGGACATGCTGACTGAGTACTCTGTCGTGGTTTATCGGCTCTTCTGAAACGTAACAATTCGATTAATGTGGTCTAGATTTTAATCCGGACATGTGTGAATGACAGTGATGGTTATGTGCTAAGGTTCATCCCTTATATAGCGTTTGCCTTTCGGTTTCGAATAAACAGTTGGAAGTCTGCGCCTGTGTTGTCGTGTTTGTTCCTGTTCTCCTGTCGTGTCTAATTCGCGCAGTACTAGCGAAAGAAAGGATACTCTGGCAGCGATTAGCAGTTCTGGAATGGCTCAGAATGGCTTTATCTCGGCTTGCTTCGCACTCGTAACAGCATAGACTGCCGACCGCAAAAAGGCGCCCGTTGCGTGCGCTGAGGCTATCGACGTCGGTTCAAGGGCAGCGCATCACCGCTACAGCTGCGGATATCAGCTCTGTGACTGCGACAACTACGCCAGTGGCGTGGACTCCGCGTACAAGGCGCAAATGCTGTCCTGCGCAGTACCAAGCCTGGAAAATATACCGCTCCTTTCGAGCACCTGCACAGGTTCACCAACTGCTTCAGGGTTCAAAAGTTTCTCCAACCTTCCTCTTTGGAAACTTCTGGGCCGTCCTGGCGATCTTCGGGCTCCCGTGTTTCCTCTAGAACTTCGTATTTAATGTGGCGCTTTCTTAGACATCACCTCGAAGCCGTTCGTTCTTAAGGCAACCCGCCGATAAAGCTCTTGCGAAATGGCAGCCAGGGCTTATCGTTGGCGATAGTTCTGCGTATGTGCTAGCGAGACAGTGCGAGTAGTTCGCTTCCTACGCACTCCATGCAGTGCTACAAGTTCCTGCTTTGCTTTGTGCCTCATCAAGTGTCTTGCTATGCCATGCCTCGATCAACCGATTTGCTTGCAGCCGAGAAAAAAGAACAAGATCGCGGCAGGTAGCATTGTGATCATTCATAAACGTATAATCTTGTTTCTGTCTGCTGGCTCCGGAGCAGACTGTCGCGGCCGCCTAGATCTCGTTAGGCGTGCGTGATGATGGCAGAAAATGAAATATATTGTACCGATCTGCTTGCTGTTGTGCAGATGTCCACTTCAGCACCCGATGCTCGTAAGCATGTACAATGATCACGATGAATGCAAAATCTTCAACAAATCCTAGCCGAAAGAGAAAACACACTGTACACAGACGCGGCTGCGTACCCGAGATTCTCGAGAAATCAGAAACAGAATGGTAGCAACGGCAATAAACTCTGCACACAGGGAAATAGCCAGCGCATCATTCAAGGACTGTGCGGCCGAGGAAGCCGCAGAGGCTGCCATCTCCCTGGCGGCGGCGGAGGGCTACCGTATCCGAAGGTCTCTAACAATATTGACCGACTCGCAAGCAGTATGCCGAAATTACATGAATGGCAAAATAGGACGGAAAGCTCTACATATCCTTAAGTCGGCCAAAATGCCGCAAACCGAGGAACAACAACTGCAACACGTAATCATGTGGGTACCAGGACACACCGGTATCACCGGGAACGTAGAGGCAGATAGGATTGCTCGAGAGCACACAAACCGAGCCTCCACTCAAACTGTCCTCGACAATCCAGCAGCAGACCCGGTACCCCTGAGCTACTCAGACATTCTAAACTATAACAGGGGAACGCGACTCAAATATCCGCCACCCCATAACAGCCTACACCAACAAGATGCAGTAGGCTGGAGGTTGCTCCAAACGGGGACTTTCCCCAATCTAAACACATTAAGTAAACTCTACCCCATGCAATACAGCAGCAAATGTCCGTGGTGTGGAGAAAAACAGACGTTAATGCACATAACGTGGGTGTGTCAGAAAAACGAGGATCTAGCTGCAATAAACAAAAACCCGAGTGCGGAACAGTGGGAGGGGATGCTCTCCAGCGAGGACCCGGCCGTCCAGCGCGGATTGGTGCGGAGAGCCTACCTGGCGGCATACCTCAGTGGAGCACTGGACTAGGGGCCCCAACCCTGTTAAGACGGGCTGCAATAACTCATCGGTAGATGAAGAAGACAGCCCGCGACCGCTAATAACACATTTTAATATCAAATATAAATAAAGTTTTTCCTCCTCCTCGTTCGATATCCTGGTAACCTTGCAGGATAAACTCTAGCATCTCGCGGGCGAGTGCGGTAAGAACGACGAGCGACAGCCCCGTTTTTCCCACGTCGATGCAGCATGCCGAGTTTCTCTGCTGGCGCCTGAAGACCGATGCTGTACGTCGCTTCCCAGAATGCTTTGTGCCAAGCTCGCGCTCCTTTCCTGGCTTGCCTCGAAGAAACCGCAGTGATGAACTGGCAGGGTGCCTTGCACAGTTTATCGCTTTCCCTACGGGGCAGTTCCTTAAGCTGTGGCCACCGAGGTCCGCGTCTCCCGGGCGGAACTTTGGAGCTGTGCTGTGATGGAAGTTGTGGGCTGCAGCTGCACACAGCGCACAGAGA
Organism: Amblyomma americanum; assembly: GCF_052857255.1. Classification (NCBI taxonomy): domain Eukaryota; kingdom Metazoa; phylum Arthropoda; class Arachnida; order Ixodida; family Ixodidae; genus Amblyomma; species Amblyomma americanum. The sequence continues at coordinate 307,341,427 of NC_135497.1, read as the reverse complement.
GGTAGTCAGGAACTTCAGGCCAAGAAGAAGTTGGTGACGGTACAGATGTGGCAGTGCCTTTATTTGATGAACTATCTCTCCGAGGCGGAACGGAGGGAGCAGCCCTTGGCGCTCACGCCGGGGCAGTCACCAATCGCTGTCCGACGTGAGCTTCATGCTGCCTCGTCCAACCTCTACGGCTCCCGCCAGACTGACCCATGTCTGCTGCCGAGAATGAGATAGCTAAAGTTGACAGCCCGGAGAACGGCGCATTCGAAGAGTTTCACGGCGGTTCCGCGTTCTTTTCTCCTAGAGCTCAGCGGTGTGCCGCCCACCCGCTAATGTAGATTGCGCGCGGCTACGGCCAAGAAATAAAGAGACCAGAGGCCAGTTCAGAAAGAAGAAAGCCCTTTTCCATTCTGACACCAGGACACGCCAGCCTGGCTGGGAACAGCGCGGTGGATACCGTAGTTTGAGGATAGACAATCCGAGCTGCGGTTGGCCCGCTCTTAACCCCTATTAACAGCTAGCTCACAAAAGAACAGGCAACCGCTTACAGGTGACTACAAACACTTACCATAATTTACACATCCTCAAAAAATTCACCGAAGAGCCTATGAACAAAAGGCGCCACCCAAACGCCAGAGAAGCCTTCGCAATAAACGTTTTTCATTCATTCATTTTACATTCTTCTTTATATTATGAAAAGGATATCTTGCTAAAGGTACGAAATAAAATAAGGTAAGGGAGGCGATCCTTCGTACTGAGGAATGCCTGATCATGTTGTATAGGAAAATTAGCAAAGAACCCGCACACCCCTCGGGCTTCTTCTGAGTTTCATCTCCAAGCTTTCTCTGGCCACTTATGCTTCCAAGGTATTCGCATTAACGTAGTAACCTATGCGAAGAAAAGCACGAAGGGTTACGCTATTTGCGAAATATCCTTGAACCAACATACCCGTCACAGGTTTTAATACTGCAAGATACCATTCCAATTTAATTTATTTTAGCTTATGCTACGTTTCAGCTTCTTAGAATCGAGCCAATGGTCTTGAGATTGAGCCGACTACAGCTGTTGACGCGTTGTCTCACCAGCCGAAGACTCAAGAACGGTACCGCGCTGGGATAGAACCCTGAGGAATTACCCACGCTTCGCTACGTCAGAATGGCCTTCCCGGAGAAGGAAGCCTTTGTACAGCGAAGGAATTCAGACGGAAGAAACAGCGCCCGTTCGGGGGAGCAAAGGACGGGGCCATCGAGCAATTGCCAGTTTGCGCTAGTAGGCGGCCCCACAGTGAACAGATCGCCGTCGGTTTGAATTGACGCCCAGGGCATCGCACGGACCGCATGTGTTTTCAAGATGGAGCGACCAGCACCACCGTTGCTGCACTACAGGAATTAGAAGAGGACTTGCGATTTCTCCTCGCCCGTTCCCACGGGTTCACTGTGCCTGCTTCAGTGCTGTGCTTTTTTAATTGGCTCCAATCTTGAAGTGATGTGCTCAGTATTGGATTGGCCACCACCCTGGCGGAGGGGCTGGACTTTAGGTGTTTTAAGAACGCTGCTGAGTGAGAAAGTGAGAAAAGTGAGAAAAAAATGCCCACCCAGTCTCTACAAACCGTCTAATTGTAGTAAGTTCGCAAAAGTTCTTTTTTCTCATTTGTCTTCATGCGAATAAATCCGTGTTAAATTTTCTCCATTCCTCGAGCCGTCTTTGCTTCAGCTACAACCACCGATTTCTGACTGCCTGCAGTCCGACGTCTCTGCCCCTGGCTACTCTTGAGTCTGCTACTGGAGCAGACGCAACGCATCATCTCATAAAGCATTTATACTTGAGCCATCTATCGTCAGTGCAACAGCATTTAGGCTGTCGTCTCATAAATTTCCGGATCCTCCGCAACAAAATTACCAGATTGGTCAATTCTCTACTGACGTCATCAGGGTTACGTGACCCCAAATGACCAATCAGAGGGCACCGCGAAATTTGAAATTGCCCGCAAAATTCTCTGACTGCTCGAGAGAGGTCACCTGACCTTGTCACGTCATTAAAACCTGCCCACCGAATTGTGACCAAACTGCTCACCGTTGCCGAATTTAGTGCAGAAGCCACCTGCACACCGTGGCGCTGCGCATGAGCCTTACGGGAGTTAAGCAAGAGCAACCTAGGTCGTACAAGCAACAGTGGTGCCTGTGTTTGAACCGCACCAGCAGCCGAACGCTGTAACCATCGAGGCATCATTACAAATGTTCTTTTGCATTTCGTCGAATCCGCTAGCCTCTACTTATTGGGCGGTGCGGTAGTGTTATTATTTCGCTCTGTGACTCTTAAAACTGTTCTCATCTAATTTCTTCTCCAATTATCTCGTCTAACTGTTCTCGTCTAACTTCTTCAACTGCTCTTTTTCGCCTAATCCTACACCTACCCGCCGCAGAGGCTTACTGGCTATGGCGTTCGGCTGTTGAGACCCTGCTGTAGCGGCTTCATTTCGATTGAGGAGAAATGCAAAAAAGCACTTGTAATGTACGATGTCAATGCACATCAAGAAAAAATCTAGATGACTCTAATTAATCTGGAGCTCTCTATTACGACGTCTATCACAGCCTGTGTGCAGCTTTCGCAGTTTAAACTACACATACCATAATCTAACACTGGGAGAGCAATTTAACTGCGGAAAGCGCGTCGTGCATGATCTTATTCGAAAAGAGCTCGATATCTACATTTAACATTAACGGCTGGGTTTAAAAGTGCAGCCAACGCTGTCTGCTGTCGTTAGTGAAGGGCATCCATGCTCCGCGAGAAAGTAGAATTTTCACACCGTGAGGCCCCTATCCCCTTGCCATTTTTGCGGGCTCGTTTGAAGTAATGGCAGAAAGCATGAATTCAAAGATATTCTCGACGGCGTTGGCAGCTGTGACGGCGGTGGCGGGCTCCGTGCAGTGTCCAAATGTCCACGGGCAGCTGCGTAGCTGGTCACGTGACTGCAAGCTAGTTGCATGGTGCGCCGAATAACATCCTGGTCGCTTGAAGAGCCCTCAACTGGCAGGCTGTCGCTATAAAAGAAACATGACAGACAGTGGAACCGGCTTCTACCCTATCAAACGCAGGTTGTTCCCTTGTTTCTGAAGCAGCCTCTTTTCCAAGCCGGCTGTTCAGCGTTCACGCGTTCCAGATTAACGAGCCCGCTTTGCCCGTTCAACGAACCAGGTAAAAAGGATGGAAACCTGCCCATTCCCGGCTTCTCCCCTCATAAGAGCAGGAATTGGATGACTCTTTGTTATGTTTTTTGCATAATGCACAATTCTGCAACGCGCGGGATGAACGTGGTGCTTACTCGACCCCAACGAGCGTACTGCGCCTGCCAACATATTACCATCAACCCTTCGTACGGCCCGAGGCCCGGAATGTTGCTGTATAACGGCAACATTTCCCCGCTTTATCCCCGCAATTATGAACACAGTCCTCCTCATTAGGCATGAGGCGGAAGTGCACTACACCACGACGAGGTCACGAAAATCCATCTTTGTTATTGTTTCTTGTCCTTTTTTTTCTTTTACCGAGGTGACACCTTTAAGCAGCGTGCGCGAATTCCTTCCCCTCGCCGTGCGCAAAGCGGGGGTCAAACCAGTGTTGAACAAGAGCTGCAGGCACCGATCGAACGCATCTCTAAACGCTGCTTTCCTGGCGGGCACGGAGCTTTGCTTGCTTATTCTCTACAGATACTTAAGCCACGACAAAGTGTTTCAGCATCCCTATTTGTGTCGGCGGTGCAGCAACGAGGGAGACTAAAAAACAAGGTTGGCAACCCGCGCTGCAGAATGTGGCGGAGCCCACGCTTAGCAAGAAATCCATGGACACTGGAAGCATTTCCCCGGTTCTGAAGCAAAAAAGAAAAAGCGAGCAAGACAGGATAAGGTTATGCAGATGGTGATGGTACGTTACCGGCAAGTAGTGCTTTTTTGGGAGGGAAGAGGAGGGGGAGGGGGCGGCATTCGCAACTGTTTCCAACGCAAAACTCGCGGTGAAGGCGCGCATCTACGGAAAGCCTCTTACGCCCTGACAGATGGGCGCTGATGAGAACCTATAGGCAGTGTACAGGAAACGCTTCGCCGCATATGCGCGCGCTGCGGGGTTTTCGCAGCTCAGCCGGTCGCAGTGCTTCTGGGATAAAGACAAGACGTCTGCTTCTGTGGGAGAGTCCAAAAAGAAGCGTGCGTGATCATTCAGCACCACAAGCGCGTTTAGTGACGCTCCGTCAGTACACGGGGACGAAACTTCCTAGAGAGTTTCGCAAGACGTCGCTGCTGCAAGTCCGCTTCGGGTCTCATATTGGCGTTTTTCTCGTTGGCTTTCGTGAGTGGCCTGTGGTCGTGAGCTTACCAGTCACGCGGCGTTAGGCGGGGTTAGTGTTGATAATATGCGCCTCGGAAGCAAAAGTGAAGATCAAAACACTGCTAAAGTTTTCCAGTCGCAATGCACGAGAATATCTTTGATAAAGCAAGTAAAGAAGAAATTTTGAAAAATAGTAGGATTTTAACGCAGCTAAGCCGAGTAGACGTTCGAAAGCACGTGTTTAGCCTGGTTGCCTCATGGCTTTGCTTTGCTGGGTTGTCGGCACGTCTGGCGAGGTTATTAGACCCAGGTTAAGCTCTGATCGAGGTTAAGCTGATCTCATGTGTTCGTGCCGCAGGTGTAAGACGATGAAGACTTCGATGCGCAATGAACAGCGCGAGAGTGTGTTGCAGTTTAACACGAGGCCGCGGGATTGAAACCCAGTAACGGCAATACTCATTTTATTTCTCCAAGTTTGCAAAGGTCATCCTTAAGGTCACCCTCCCATTGCCTACAGCTGGCGCGACGCTCCTGCGAACTTACCCGAGCTTCCTCCCGTTGGCTGCAGCTTGCGCGGCTCTCTTCCGAATCGAGTTACTGCGAGGGTTCACATATTTTGTTGTTGTTGCTGTTGGAACCGCATGAAGCAGTGCTTTCGCACTAGAAGATAGCATTGCAGAAGAAAGCTCTTCAGAACGGAAACAATATTCTTTCTGTCCACTGTCCTTCTTTCCACCCATATCACAGTTTTAATCGCGCATGTGTGTGTGTGTGCGTGTGGTTATGCGGAAAGGGTAGGCGTAGTAGCCGTGTTGCGGTGGAAGTTGCGTCGGAGGGGAAGGAATTGAAGGACGGAGTGAAATGAGGAAGAGATTTGGTTTATGGCTTATGGGGGGTTTAACGTCCCAAAGCGACTCAGGCTACGAGGGACGCCGTAGTGAAGGACTCCGGAAATGTCGACCACCTGAGGGTTCTTTATCGAGCACTGACATCGCACAGTACACGGGCCTCTACAATTTCCCCTCCATCGAAATTCGGCCGCCGCGGCCGGGTCGAACCCGCGTCTTTCGGGCCAGCAGCCAAGCGCCATAACCACTGAGCCACCGCGGCGGCCAAAATGAGAAAGAGAGAAATAGGCGCAGAAGTGTAGGGTTTTGCTTTCATTTAGACCATCTGGAGTTATTTAATGTTCAGTAGCGTACGTCGCACAGCAAAGGGGCTTTACTGCATTTCGCCTCCGCCGAACTGCGGCTGCCGAAGCAGGGATTCGATCCCGCAACCTTCTGCTCAGAAATTGAACGCCATAGCCATTGAGACACCATGACAGGTAGATTTTGATCAAATAATGTGTGTTGCTGTCTCACTGACTAAAGTGATACATTACGATATTTTGTCTTCTTTTCTGCACGTTGAATGACGTTTAGAAAGAAACCTACGCAATCATTCTGGACAATTCCGTGCAAATACCCCAAGTGACCTCTGTAATTGATGTTCTTCGCGAACATTAGGCGTATAGAAGAAAGTCTTTTCTCTTCGTAAAGCTACCGGTATCACTGAGTAAAAACTGAAAATAAGACTTTTGTACCTCAATGTAACTGCATAAAAACACTTCTTGAACCTGCACGAACGAATGAATGCCTCATATGTTGCACAAAACAGGCTGGAACCACCACGATAAAGACAAATGTGAAAACCGTTTTCAGTAGAAGACCCATCCACCCATTTCTCTTTTTTCGGAAGCCATCATCAAGGGCTGGCTCCTGTACAGTTACGTAGGGTCCAGCGGCATTACATGCCGGCAATTGGAAGATATCGAGGATTGATTTGGTACGTGTGACTTTGTGTTAGCTGTATGATCGCTGCGACATGCTTTCATGTATTTAATAAACCACGCACGTGTTCAGTGCTCTCAAAGAACAATAAAAATGAACAATCGTTGCGTACAAAAGAGGGCGATAATAGAAGCAATTATCTGCTCGAGTGACATGCAAATACAGCAAGCATTCAGCAGACTATAATATATGGCAGAAATATTGGCTCTCACGCAACATCCGTTCGTGAGTCGCCCCTGATCCTCATCAGTATATTGTCGCCTTCTATCGCGGTTTCCCAGCGCACAAGGATATCACAACACCGGCCTTAGCTATCGTCTCGTTGGTTAACGCTGTGAATAAACAATGCTCAGGTGCCTGCCAAAAACTGACCCTGTACTTACGAAGGCGTGCGAGCATCGTAGTGAATTACGCCCCCGTTCCGGATGGAGGGGCTGTGGAAGGAAGGTATATACGACAGAAGCGATGCTTCCTTTTCTTTTGGGCTGCGTGCGATAGCTAATGCCTGCTTTTTCCAGCAACATTCGGCGTTCTCCGACCACCACATCGACTAGCAGCGCTCACGCGCTGATACAAGGCATGACAAAAGTGCGTGCAAAGTTCCTCCTTTTACGCACTCACTCCTTTCTGTCTGCACTCGTGCTTTACCGGCTGCATTCAAGCGGCTCTGCAGAGAAAACAAACTTAAGCCTAAAATCGCAGGCCCCGCCCGGTATGCTCTCGCCCCAAGGAAGAAGCTCTGTGGTTTCGGTACAGCGACACTGCGCTGCTGGTCAGACGTCGACGTATACGATGGAGCCCCGAGTGAAAATAACGGAACCAGCATACGCTGCAGGTTCGCGCGCAGGGATGCGTGAGTGGCTGTTCAATAAATGTGGTCCTGCATTTTGGGAATTTTGTCTTCTGGCAGATTCGGACGCTGTTTTTGGAGTTAGTTTTCCTCCTAGAAATTTGACGATTACCCGGAGTTTTCACTTCGTAGTACACAATGTAGATAGTTTCTCGGGTTTTATTTATTCAGTTCTTAGCTTCAAGCGACGATCTTTTCTCACACAGCTATCCAGAGCGGCTTAAAGGTTCCACTCAAGAGAGAGAGAGAGAAATAACATTTATTAGCACCCGTCAAAAGGATGATGGGTATCCGAGGCGCCGCTCGGTCCCAGCCATGTCCTCCCCCTCAGCCGTCGACCGGGATCTCTTGGATCTCAGCAGCGGCAAGGGCGAGACGGATGACTTCACGTTGTTTAGTTTCGTCCTCGTTGTGAAGCAGTGCCTCCCAGGACTCATCTGTTCGGTCAAGTTGTCCAAAGCTCGGACATGTCCATACCATATGGATCATGTCCGCTATGCCGTCGCAACGTTTGCACCTGGGGCTGAAAATCTCAGGGTGCCACTTGCTATAAAGCTGAGGGTTAGGGAATACTCCGGTTTGGAGCTTGCGCCACGCAACCTCTTCGTTTTTGGTTAGCTGATTACTTGCTTTTGGAAGTACCGCTCGGCCTAATTTGTAATGGTTTAGGATTTCCTGATACGTGTTAAGGTCGTCTTCGAACTGTAGGAGCTCCTCATCGCGCGAGGGGGAAGGGGTTGTGCACAAGACGCCACTGGGATCCCGGAAAGTAGCTAATCCTCGGGCCAGTGCGTGCGCTTTCTCGTTTCCCCTCAACCCTTGGTGCGCGGGTGTCCAGATGAGCGCTACCAGTTCTGCCGGTGGTGGACTGCCGGCCAACACTCGTGCTGCTGTAGCTGAAATGCAGCCCGCGTCAAAGTTTCTAATTGCTGATTTTGAGTCACTCACGATAATTTTAACCTGTTGTTGAGTTAGAGCCAGCGCAATGGCCAACTCTTCCGCCTCCGTTACTGTCGAGTGTCTGGTGCTGCAGCACGCTACCGGGCCTCCGTTTTCCCTAGTGGCTACCGAAATGTGCCCCGAACTGTTTGTGCATTGTGCGGCATCCGTATACAAGACATCCTGTCTGCCCTGAAAGCGGGCTTGCAACGCTACTGCTCTTTCCTTCCTCCGGCTCTCATGGTAGATGGGATGCATGTTTTTGGGGAGTGGGGGTATCTTTAATTTGTCCCTAACCTGTCTAGGAACCAGGTCCGTACGTCTCGAGCACGCTCGAGGCTCGTGCCCCAGCTTCTCCAGAATGCTGCGACCAGTACGACTGCGTAAAAGTCTCTGATACTGCGAGGTCCTTGCAGCCTCAATGAGCTCTTCGAGGGTATTCGAAACCCCTAGACTCAAAATCTTTTTTGTTGGCGCACAGGGTGGTAAACCTAGTGCTGTTTTTATCCCTTTACGGATTAAAACATCCAGTTTGTCCTTTTCCGCCTGGTAAAGCCGCAAATAAGGTGCCACGTAGACTATCCTGCTGATTATAAAAGATTGCACTAGCCTAAGGAGGTTAGCTTCTTTCATACCCGCATGTTTGTTAGCGATTCGTTTTAGGAGTCGGCAAGTTTGACTGGTGCTAGCCTCTAGTCTCTGAATCGTTTCCGAGTTCCTGCCGTTCGCCTGAATTCGTAATCCTAGAACCCTAATGCTTTCCACCGCTGGAATTACATTACCGTTGACCCTGAGTGTGATTCCCGCGTTATACGGTCCGTCCTGCTTTATGCGCCGACGCTGTGGCGACCGCATGGGCGCGAGAAATAGCGCTTCCGATTTCTCGGCCGAGCACCTGAGACCGATTGGTTCTAAGTATTTTTCTGTTACATCTATAGCTCTTTGAAGCGTCAGTTCAATTTGGCTATCACTGCCCCTGCACATCCACAGAGTCAGGTCATCTGCGTACAACGTATGGTTCAGCCCCGGAATTTTGTCCAGTTGTGCGGGGAGGCCAAGCATGGCGATATTAAACAGGGTCGGGGACAACACCGATCCCTGCGGTGTGCCCTTGTTGCCCAGTTGAATACCCGTCAGTGTGTTACCCCCCATGCTTATAGATGCCGTTCTGTTTGTAAGGAAATCGCGTATGTAGTTGTAGGTACGAACACCCACGTCTAACGCAGCCAGACCCTCCAGAATGGCCGAGTGCTTTACGTTGTCGAAAGCTTTCGACACGTCTAGACCAACGATCACCCTGGTGTCTAGCGTTGGATTTTCTATTATCTGTTCTTTTAGCTGCAGCATGACATCACATGCCGACAAATGCGGTCTAAATCCAATCATGGTATTTGGATATAAACACTTGTCCTCAAAAAATCGGTTCAGCCGGGTCTGAATCACATGTTCCATCAGTTTGCCCACGCACGACGTGAGCGAAATGGGACGCAGGTGCTCGAAACCCGGCTGTTTTCCCGGCTTCGGGAGGAACACAAGGTTCGCGTCCTTCCATGCTGTCGGCAGTCGACCGGCTTCCCAACACTCCTGCATGAAGGCAGCGAGATGTCGGATCGACGTGTCGTCCAAATTTCTTAGAATTCGGTTGCTGACCTTGTCCGGACCCACGGCAGTCCTGGTCCTCAATCTGTTTATTTCTGCCCGGACTTCGGCAACCGTTATCGGTTTATCTAAGTCCGGGTTTTCCTGCCCCCCGTAATCTGGTAGCGGTTCAGCTGTACCCGTCGCGCAGCTCAAGTACCGGTCCCGGACTTGGGATATGAGCGTATCCGTGGTCCCGTCAAATGTATGTACTAGCCGGTGAAGTTGTTGCCTGGCCTCCAGTTTGGACTTGTCCGGATCTAGAAGATGCCGAAGCAAGTGCCACGTACCTGCCTTCCCGATGTTGCGGTCCAGTTGGTCGCAAATGTTGTTCCAGTTTTGCCTTGTTAAAACGAGCGCGTACTCTTCGATTTCCTTGTTAAGCAAGGCCAATTGTCTTCGCAAGTTCCTGTTCCCCCTCTTGTCCGCAATCCGCGTTTCAAGGTCCTTCTTCTTGCGCCAGAGACGGACCATGTGACGATCTACTCCCTGGACTTCTTCGTCAACCTCTACCTCCTCGGTTGCCTCGCGGACCGACTGAAGGACATTTTTACTCCAGTCATCAATGTTGCTTATGCCTTCCTCCTGCCCCGTGCGGCCATTTCGCGAAAGCATTTCGCGAAAGCATTTCGTAGCTTTTTGCAACTGGCTGTAATATTAAAAAAACATATTTCCCAATGTATGTGACCACATTTGCAGCACGCTCTGTTCTGTTGAGGGCAGGGACATCGGAGACGCTATTTCGACGTTCAGCGTCTAACACGTGTAGAATTTTGGAGACAATTCCGCCTTTGTTCTCGGGTCTATGATTTCCATAATGTGCCAGAATGGCTCGCCGGTAGACTGCAGTTCTCTTGCCCTATGTCATTCTACTGTACCCCACTTCTCAGCCAATGAAGAACGTTTTTAACGATAGAAATGACGTTAAGAGCAGCAAAAAATGCAAGCCTACTGATGGGAGACCTGCGGATATAGTGATTGTTACAATGAAATCTTACAATATATGAAAAAATTGACTTCATGCGCTCTTCCGTGTTGAAAAATTGTTTTGTCCAGAATTGCTGCCTAGGAACACATGTTACATTTTTAGCCCTCTTCCATTCCTACTGTCGCAGGATGTCAAGGATTGAGATGTTCTGCGTGACAAAATTCACCATATATAAAGTCAGAAGACCAAAGCTGGTATTTCCAGGTCAACCTCCCCACACAGTCGAAGTTTACCGGATAAATCCGAATTGATAAAAAATTCTGCCCATGAGTACTTTCCAGAGTTGTCCAGATTTATCAGAAAACACAGAAGCCTAGCCAAAGCGACCTCGCTATCAACGTGTCACGATAAAGCACGTTCGCATTTTTTTCATTTACATCTGTCTGCTGAGCGCCCTATATAATGATGTCCATGAGGGTTTCAAGACACCATTCGATTTGTCGGGATACGAAACACCTAAATTCATATGATCTGAATCGACGGACTTATTGACTAGCACGAAAAGCCGCCAGTCCAACTGCGTCCCTTCGCATGGGAACCCGACCGGCTGCTTTCGAACTGAGATCTCCACAAGCCTGAAACCCACACTCGTTCCCGATCTCCTCGAGCTCAGGGCGAAATTCAGATTCTATAAGGGCGCTGCAGCTTCTGCTCCCCTGGCTCCCCAACCACTTTCTTGCAGCACTTGCGCGCAAGTTCAGCCAGGGAACGTGTTGAAAGCGTGAGCATAAAGCTTATTCGAAGCATAATCTTATAAAAACGGCGGTTCCACGATATCGGTAGGAACTTCCATTTTCACGGTAATTTGTAGCGCCCAGTTAGTTACGTTTATCCTGTGTTGCTTTCTTTTCACGATATAAGGCGCACCCAAGGTGTGAGTCAGGAGCGTAAGTTTTGCGTCATAACCACCGCCAGTAACCATACCGTTGCGTCAGTGATTATAACTGCGTCCGCAGTGGCATACCTTTTTAACGGGTCTCTCTTTTTTCTTTGTATCATTACTATCACTCATGGAAACTTTATAAGAAAACACTGTTTCTAAAGGTTCTATCAGACGTTGGAAGCGTCCAAGCTTCGAGCGCACCTCCCGTGCTATGCATGCAGAGCTGCTCATGAGAAGGCCGCGTGAGGGTTGAGCACACCTAGAGGTTATGACATTCGCCTCACATGCATCTTCACTCTTCATAGCCTCTCCACCGAGGTAATCTGTGATATGCTCTCCCCGCAACCACCGACAAGTGGGGCAAAATAGCGCGCGCAAGTCTATAGACCTCTTCAATAGATTTGTAGACTGTGTGGACTAGCAGGCTACGAAAACTTGCAAACTGGTAGGCAAGTAGACTTCTATGACGAGCAGTGTATGGAGTTCTTGGCCTCGTCCACGAGAGAGAGGAGCGTAGTGAACAGGACCGATAATTCTGCGCCCCAAATTTTGCTGATTTTCCGACGATCTGCGCTACATTCCGCAAGAGAACTTTGTCCAGCATTTAAGAAGCTGTCGTCAATAGTGCGCCTTCTTCGCAACTTCGGAGCGAAGAGCAACTTGGTGGCGGTACGACGCTGAGGAGTGCTCCTTACTGCGAAGCGACGCCGCAGTTCGAGCCGTTTTTAAAGCGAAACCTTTACGCAAGCCAACGAGCCATTTCGGCTCGTCGCGCCGTATGCCGTATGTAGGGAGCCGTATGCCGTAAGCCGTGGCCCACGAACGACCTTGAGCCGCCGTTGCCTAGCAACGCCGCAGCCGCGCTTCAACAGATGGCGCCGCCGTCGACGCCGCTGCCGTCGCCGCTCACTAGCAGATGTGCTCCGCTGGGATAGTGGGAGAGAAGGCGTCGCCACGCGGGGGTATACCTGCGTATGTGTGTGTGCGCGTGCGTGTGTGTGTGTGTGTGTGTGTGTGTGTGTGTGTGTGTGTGTGTGTGTGTGTGTGTGTGTGTGTGTGTGTGTGTGTGTGTGTGTGTGTGTGTGTGTGTGTGTGTGTGTGTGTGTGTGTGTGTGTGTGTGTGTGTGTGTGTGTGTGTGTGTGTGTGTGTGTGTGTGTGTGTGTGTGTGTGTGTGTGTGTGTGTGTGTGTGTGTGTGTGTGTGTGTGTGGATTCTAGTCGCCTCAGTGGATTCTAGTCGTTACGGAGAGCGCGAAAGAGACGCAACAACGACAGAGCAAAGCGAGGAAGAGACAACGTGCTTAAGAGATGGCAGAAGAACGCGCCGCGCGACTCGAGAAGCGTCATAACGAAGATGCGGCTAGAAGAAGTGCCAGGTCCCGGAGTCACTCATCAACTGCGGAAGAGACCGGTTTGAGTTCCCGAAAGCGTCGGAATGAGATGCTGCGTAGACGACGTGCCGAGGAAACGAAGCTTTCGCAATTCAACTATAGGTTAACCAGAGCTAAAACCACAGCCAATTTTTTCCGTCTGACAAAGAAGCAAATTATTCGCACACTGTATTCCGAAGCAGAAACATCGTACTTTCCTTCGCTGCGGCTAATTGCAGGCGCGTGTCTGCCGCACTTCTCATAAAGGGACGCATGTACACTTGAACCTCGTTATAACGAAGTTGAGGGCCCGGCCATTACTTCGTTATAGCTGTAGCCTCGTTAGAGCCCATGTTGACCTTGACCGAATTTCCAAGGGGAATCATCATTCCTTCGTTATATTCAATATTTCGTTATAAACCGTCTAGTTATTACGAGGTTCGACTTATTTGTAGCGCGTCGCCCACAGCGCTCATGCTACAAAGTGTGTTGCTTCTACACCCCCCCCCCTTTCTTTACTATGCAGCATCAAACTCAAGGGACCACGCAGTACACCAGCCTATGTAAGAAAAATCTATAGCTGCGTAAGTGTATCAGGAGAATTCTGGGCGGTAACAGTAGCAGCACCCAAGGACACAGGCGAGGGTCTCTTTACGGTGGCGGGAGAAAAGCCCCTCACAGCCGCTAAATTTCTTCGCGCCTCTGCGTAGACTAAGAAGTCAGGCGCACGCTCCAGTGCACTGCTGCATTGCCCAATAGCATAAAAAGGAAGTTTTATTTGTGCGTGCGTGTGTGCGTGCGTGCGTGCGTGCATGGGAAAGTGGGAGGTTCCAATATGATTGAATAAACTGCAGGATCAGTGTGCCACGTCCTCACTGGCTGCGCGCCGATGAGCTTGCACCCAGTCTTCCGGCGGCGATCAAAGGCCGGTTCGGGATTACTAACAGTGTGATGACCCCCATAATGCGCAGGTCCACACGGGACGGAGAGGCAAAGAGACACCGTATGGCTCAGTTTAAACAAAAAGGTATATTCAATAATTACACATGATTAAGATTATACATCAGAGGCTGGGGCGTCCGAGCTTACGTGCCGACGACTTCATGGGGGCAATGGAGTGGCTCCGGAGTTGGGCTCGAGCGGTTGCTGGCAGAAGCTGCACGCCGTCGGGCTTCGGCGCTGAAGGCCCTCTTGGCGAACGATGTCGTCCTGAGCGTGCTTCTTCCGTACTGCTTCTCGATTTTTATATCCTCTTCTCCACACTCCCTAGGGGGAGGACGCCCACGCCGGAGGGGAAGGAGGGGGGGCTAGGGCTTTCACTTGGGCGCACAAACATACCACCGCACTTATTGTCTCGCCCCCCTCACGTGTTGAGTCCGAGGGAAAGAAGGTTGTCTTCGCGGTAGCGCATAGCGTCGGCTGTGGTACGGCGCGCTCTGGCCCGCTGACAGTTCCCTTGTCCTGGAATGTGCCCGGGAGGGCCGCCCCTGAAACCGCCACGCCAATTGGGGAGGATAAAGCCTGTTTCCCCGCGGCGGCGGCGGCGGGTCCGGTTGGGTCCGGTTGGGCTTAAACCCCTTCGTTCTGGTTGTCACTCTCAACGAGCATGGCTGGGTAATTGATGATGCCTGTCATCTGGGTCTCCGTCTACGCCACGCCGTCGAACGTGGAACCTCGTAGCACACACAAGGAATGTACCTCGTAGCACACACAAGGAATGTACCTCGTAGCACACACAAGGAATGTACCTCGTAGCACACAAGGAATGTCACACTCGCTCACCCTCCAGAAGAATGTTCTCCGAACATTTGAGTCCCTGCAGCTCCCCTTGTCTTTCTGAATCGCCTCGCACAGTGCGTCCGACAAAACACTTTTCGCTGCACTCAACACCACTGCACAACACCATATGCCTCCGCTGTCATAACTGGCGTCTCCAGGGGCAGCACTGATCTTCTTTTACAGATAAACATGAAACTCAGCACCCAAGCCTCTCCTTTCTAGTCCAAACTGGACGAAATAAATTTACCACAGTTACAAAGGAGCTCCCACTTCTAGCACGATCACGGCACAGACAAAAATATAGATAACGAAAGGAAGTAGGGCAGGTTCTGCATGCGCTCCGCATGCTCTCCTGTGAAGGTGTCACTTAATGACAGAAAGGTTTAACTACTAACTCCGATAACTTAACACATACGCATATAGCAATGTTATGAGCTGCGGCATTACACAATTCTGACCAGTTCACAACTCCGCTCTGTTTACACCATTAGTCCGACTTAGCTTTCCGATTTCGCAGCGGATATCGGCCTTCATGAGTCATACTAAGTAAGTCTGTGACCCTTTGTCTGCTTTGGGACTCGCGAGGGCTCGTGGCAGGAGCCTCTCCTGGCGTTATCTGCGCGGCAACCTCGCGCGCTTCTTCTTCTAGCAATGCATGAAGTAAATCCGGTGGCATTCTGGCCGTCACCTCTGGCGCCTGCCGAACAAATGCAGGAGAGGGCGTTTCTTGCGAACTATCTGCGCGCTCCGCTTCACTTCTGTCCCCATCAAAATCCGCGCTTTCCCTTTCCTCATTTCGTGAATACTGAACCGGTGCCGACTTGAGGCGATTTGCGTGTATCCTTATCAAGCGCCGGTTCACGTCTCGGACTCTGAAGTTTACCGGAGAAAGCTTCTCGACAACCTCGCACGGTCCTCTCCACTTCGTCTGGAACTTACGAGCTAGCCCAATCTGCCTTTGGCAGTTTTCAATGTACACGCTGTCCCCCACATTAAACGGCGCGTCTCTAGCACTGCGATCGTGCACCTCCTTCCTGCGCTTCGCCGCTTTCTTTAAGGCCTCCTTTGCGATGTCCCTCGCCACTTGCAAGCGCGATTCTAGCTCCACCTTATAGTCGTCCAGTGAAGCGTATGGGACACGACGGGGGCCCTCTGGCACTTCACTAGGCTGGTCCGGGTCTCGGCCGTAGAGAAGAAAGAATGGCGATTCGCCCGTGCTCTCGTGTGCTGCGGAATTGTAGGCAAACATTGCATACGGGAGCCACAAGTCCCAGTCCCGCTGGTCGCGCGAAACAAAATGCGACAGGAACCCGGCCACGGTTTGGTTCAGTCGCTCCACCGCGCCGTTGCAAGCCGGATGGTACGGTGTTGTCTGCTTCTTAGCGATCTTAAGCAGCTCGCAAACTCTCCTCATTAGCTGCGACACGAAGTTCGTTCCCCGATCTGTCAAGAGTTGCCTCGGGGGTCCATGTCGGAGCACGATCTGTTCGACAAATGCTCTTGCAACCGTGTCTGCCTTCTGATCTGGGAGTGCTACCGCTTCCGCGTATTTTGAAAGGTGATCGACAAATACTAAAATGTACTTGTTTCCGGAAGTGGTCGTGGGCAATGGGCCCATTATGTCCATACCTGTCCGCTCGAAGGGAGCCGAAACCTCAGAGAACGGCTGAATTGGAGCTGGTCTTCGTCCCTTGGGTGTTTTTCTTTCCAGACAGGAATGACACTTCGCACAGTAGTCTCTAACATCCTGTCGCATGCCACTCCAAAAGTACAAACGCTCCACACGCCTGCGTGTCTTCGCTACGCCAAAATGACCGGCGCATGGCGCATCGTGAAACGCGCGAAAAACCCTTTCTCTCCACGACCGAGGTATGACGACTCTCTCCCAAGCGGTTTTCTCTGGTCTCCCTTTCCTGGTTGGCCTCGTGCGCCGACACAGGGTGCCGTCTTTGTCAATGAAATAACCTAGCTGTTCGGGGTGAGACGGTGCGCCCTCTAAGCTTTCGATTATTCGCTTCAGGTCAGGATCTTTGCACTGCTCTGTGCGTAATTCGGCGGGGTCGACTACGGGGACAAACTCATCTATAGCTGCCACGGCAGCTGTGCGGCTGAGTGCATCAGCATTCAGATGTGTCTTTCCTGACTTGTGCTCAACTTCAAAGCAGTATTCCTGCAGGTGTAGATTCCATCTAGCGAGTCGCGAGCTAGGGTCCCTGACACTCATCACCCATTTCAGAGGATGGCAGTCTGTGACTAGCTTGAATTTGCGGCCGTAAAGGTAGCATCTGAAGTGCTTTACTGCCCAGACAACGGCGAGGCACTCCCTTTCCGTAGCTCCGTACTTTTGCTCTGTGGGGCTCAGCTGTCGGCTAGCAAAAGCAACGGGATGTTCTTTGCCCTCGATAACCTGAGATAGTACGGCACCAACTGCGAACTTTGACGCATCTGTGGCCATAACGAAGGGCAAATTAAAATCCGGGTGGCGCAACAGCGGTGCACTCATTAGCTTCCTTTTCAGGGCCCCAAAAGCATTCTCCGCGTTTTCGTCCCAGCGAAAGGCGACATTTTTGGCTGTTAAGGCGGTGAGCGGCTTAGCGAGCTTGGCGAACTCCTCTATGTGCCTTCGGTAGTAACCGATCAGGCCGAGAAACTGCCGGACCTGGCGGACGCTAGTCGGGGATGGAAAATCCGAGACACACCTTAGTTTCTCAGGGTCCGGTCGCACGCCGTCAGCTGAAACAACGTGCCCGAGGTATTTCACCTCGTTTTTGAGGAATTGGCACTTAGAGGGCTTCAGCTTGAGACCCGCTGCTCTTAGTCGCACCAAAACCTGCTCAATATCGCGCAAATGGTTATCAAAACTGTCACTGTATATGATAATGTCATCCATATACACGAAGCACAGCCTCCCCAGAAGACCTGCCAGGATAACATCAGCGGTTCTCTGCCAGACAGCAGGGCTGTTGGCCAGACCCATCGGCATTCTTTTCCATTCATAGTGCCCTGAGGGCGTGTTGAATGCCGTTTTCTCGGCATCTGCCGGATTCATTGCTATCTGCCAGAATCCCGCCGCCATGTCCACTACCGTGAAGTACCTGGCAGAGCCCAGCTGAGAAAGCGTCTCCTGTATATTGGGGATGGGGTATGGATCGATGCGAGTTACGGCATTTAGTTTGCGGTAGTCCACTACCAATCGATACGAGCCATCTGGCTTTTCCACCAATAGTGCTGGTGCTCCCCAGGGTGACTTTGAGTGTTCGACAATGCCGCGATCGATCAGGTCCTGCACCTGCCGCTCTATCTCCTCACGTTGGGAGTAGGGAATTCTGTACGCACGCTGGTAAACGGGCGATGAAGTGCCGGTTTCTATCCTGTGCTTTATAACGCCACAGCAGCCCAAATCCAGGTTGGACGCGGCGAATACTTCCGAGTAGTCGTTCAGCAAACCAGCCAGAGCCTCCCTCTCCCTGGATTTTACGTGAGAAAGATCGAACGACACCTTTGGAGCAGCCGAAGGACTAGCATGCTCTACAGTTGCGAGTACCGTATCGGTGGGCTCACGTTTCTCTATCGCAGAGGTGAAGAAAGCCAATGTTTTGTTCTTGGGAAGGCTCAGTGGCTGCTGGCTACAGTTAACCACCCGTAGGGGCACTCTGTGGGCGTCATTAACTGTCACGAGGCACGCGGCTGCCTTCAGGCCATTGCTGAGAGAGTCGACCGGCTCAAGCACTCCCACGGCGCCGCTCTCTACATCTGAAGGCACAAACGCGTACAAAATGTGCTCCGACCAAGGAAGGACGACCGCCTCATCGACCAGCCTGACGGCAACCCGCGAATATACCTTCTCCAATGATCCCACTGTTTGACGGGTGTCAATATCGGTAATGCGAATCTCAGCCCCTCTCCTGTTCAAAAACGGAGCTTTTGGTCCGCCCGCATTAACCTCTTCCTCAGAGAATGAGACTACTACCTTCCCTTTTCTCAAAAAATCCTGCCCTAATATACCTGACACTCCGTTTGGCAGAGACACCGTGTCCGAGCATACGTAGCAGGGGTGCTCCAATGCAATTCCGCCGAGAGAGAAGTGTAACCGGTAGAGTCCACTTATGCCAAGAGGATCCCCCGTTATGCCTGCAAATTTGGTTGCCATACCACCAGACGCTTCCAACACCTCGCGGTCCCCCTTCCTTCGAAGCGTGCTAAAACTGCTCTCCTTAAGCAATGTCACCTTTGACCCCGTATCTATCAACAATTCCATGCAACAACCATTTAACTGGCAACGCACAACAGGGCATGCCTCGTCGCCCACACAAACTACCACCACCTCATCATCCACTGCTCCCTCCCCACGCTCCTCAGGCTGGGGAGGACTATCTAGTTTTTTGTCTCGGTATCTGGAGCCCCGCTGTAGGCTTGCTTAGGGCGTGTCTCGCCTGCTTCTCTTTGTGGCTCCCCACGGCGCACGTTTTGGCAGAACCTGGCGATGTGTCCGCGACCCTGGCAAGCGAAGCATACGATTTCTTCAAACTCTCGCATACCGCGCCTGTAGCTTTGTGGCGGTCTCCGGTTTCCAGCGAATGGGCGCTGTTGAGCGCGCGCTTCAACCTGGCGTTCTACCTGCTGAGATAGCAGCTGTTCTAAGCGATCTAACCGCTCTGTCAAGAGAGCAACCTCAGGGTTGAGCACCGCTCTCTCTATGACGCGTACTCTCGCTGCGGCTGTCGTTAACGCCTCATTTTGTTCCTCATCCAATGCGGCCTCCACGGCTTGGTCGAAATTGCTCGGCTTGCGCGAGAGCACGAACCGGCGCACGGGGTCTTGCAGACCAGCCACGAACAAAGCGGTCATTTCCTCTTTAAGTATATCCTCCGCGTATTTCTTCTTAAGCTGGTCTCCTTCCTCCTCCCTGCTTAACGTATCGCGCGCTAAGCGCTGAAGCCGCGACGCAAACGTTCGCACGTCCTCCCCTACCATCTGTCCGGCGTCACGGAACCTCTGTACTCGCACGTGACGTGGTTCAGTGTCGAAGTGCTCAAACGCGAGCTTCTTAAATTCCGCAAATGATTTTGTGGATTTTACTTTTTCGTCTCGCCATTCAAAATCATGAGCAGCTCCTGCCATCTTACACCTCGCCATTCCCAGCATTTGAGCATCGGACCATCCCCCCATTTTCCCAATCTCTTCTAGCATGGAAAAGAAATCGCAGATTGGAACCCCTGTTTTATCTCCCGTAAACGTCGGAATGACGCTTCCTAATGCCAGCATGCTTGCTCCGAGCGACGGCTGTGGAGTGGGAGCTCCCTCAGATAAAGACATTTTTTTTTCAAGCCCTCCGGTGCCTCAAGCCTCTCAAATGGGGGTAAAAGTCCCACAATCAGTCCCGTGATTCCCTTTTGATTACAATTTTGAAGTCATGAATGTCGCAGCATTCCGAGGACATTTGCTTTTGAGACCCCACTTCTGACACCAGTGTGATGACCCCCATAATGCGCAGGTCCACACGGGACGGAGAGGCAAAGAGACACCGTATGGCTCAGTTTAAACAAACAGGTATATTCAATAATTACACATGATTAAGATTATACATCAGAGGCTGGGGCGTCCGAGCTTACGTGCCGACGACTTCATGGGGGCAATGGAGTGGCTCCGGAGTTGGGCTCGAGCGGTTGCTGGCAGAAGCTGCACGCCGTCGGGCTTCGGCGCTGAAGGCCCTCTTGGCGAACGATGTCGTCCTGAGCGTGCTTCTTCCGTACTGCTTCTCGATTTTTATATCCTCTTCTCCACACTCCCTAGGGGGAGGACGCCCACGCCAGAGGGGAAGGAGGGGGGGCTAGGGCTTTCACTTGGGCGCACAAACATACCACCGCACTTATTGTCTCGCCCCCCTCACGTGTTGAGTCCGAGGGAAAGAAGGTTGTCTTCGCGGTAGCGCATAGCGTCGGCTGTGGTACGGCGCGCTCTGGCCCGCGGACAGTTCCCTTGTCCTGGAATGTGCCCGGGAGGGCCGCCCCTGAAACCGCCACGCCAATTGGGGAGGATAAAGCCTGTTTCCCCGCGGCGGCGGCGGCGGGTCCGGTTGGGTCCGGTTGGGCTTAAACCCCTTCGTTCTGGTTGTCACTCTCAACGAGCATGGCTGGGTAATTGATGATGCCTGTCATCTGGGTCTCCGTCTACGCCGCGCCGTCGAACGTGGAACCTGGTAGCACACACAAGGAATGTACCTCGTAGCACACACAAGGAATGTACCTCGTAGCACACAAGGAATGTCACAACAGTGAAGTGCATAGGAAATCCTCCTGACAGTTGCAGTCAGCACGTCTGCCCGCTTTGTCATCGCGTACTCAGTGGCGCAGAGCTATACATAACTCTTCGCAGTTAGATGTCGTTGCTTGTGAATGGTATAGTTAAATAAAAGTCAATTCCATTCGGAGCAGTAAGTTATGAAGCGTGTTCCTTTCCTTTCTTTTTTTTTCTTTTTTGCTCTGTGCGAGTCGACGCACTTGCTCTGGACGCTTCACCAGCTGAAGGCTGAAGCTTGAAAAGCAGCGACTAAGCGACAGCACGTCGCAATAGCAGATTTCCAGCGTTCGTTTTACAGCGATAGCTGTGCGCACTTCGCGAAGTACGCGTTATCCGCAGTCCAATCTGTGCCCCCAACCCCATGACGGCGCAACAAAGGGGAGTTGGCGCGCGGTGGTCTCCCACTGGAACAAGTTAACGTCACGTTGCTTGGTAGACAAGGTTCAGAAGCTTCGATATTCTTCAGCGACTGCTCACCGCATGTGCGCGCGTCGTCGATGTAGAATCCTTAACCGTCAAAGTAGCTTTGTTCACTCATTCATTCACTGGCTCCTTCGGTGGGCAAGGCATCGATAAATGAAGTCCCATACTAGCGGCAAAAAGTGTCTTGCAGCGAAATAAATTAAACATATTGTTTCAACGCCCTACTTTAATGCCCCTGTGGGCGAATGTAGGTACACCCCCCGACGAAAGTCTTCAGGCCACAGCGTTCACTTGCAGTTGAATGAATGACCATTGAGTGCTTTGCGTAGCGGAGCATTCAAAGTATGTAGGTACACGTCAAGGAGCAAGCTTCTCTAGCGCGAGACGAAACCTTCTCCTAGCATTTCAAGGCTCTTTGGTCTTTAATCCTGCCGTGAAGGTTCCAGTATGCGGCTCAAGCGAAAAGCCTTGATCCTGAAGACATTTGGCCAAGACTGTACATACGTGTATAACTACTGGGAGTGTGCCAATACCGAAATTTTCGAATACGAATATCAAGAAAAAAATGCCTTCGAATATCGAACCGAGTGTATGAAAAAAAAAATCAGAAAAAGACAGGTAGGACACTGTGGCTGACATTTTTTTTAATAATGTATGGTATTTGCAACCGTAATAAACAAACCTAGACTGGCTCAGCTACATGCAAAAAAAGCGACATAGACAGAAATGTATGCCCTTTGATTAGTCAACATAACAGCATGAAACCTGTGCTGTGACAATGCAACATAAGTAATAAAATGAAATTAATGAATGGCACATGAATGCAAACGAAAAAACAACATGATGGGCAGCAAAACCTCATACATTCAGATTTCTAGGGGCCGGAAAAAATGGCCGAATTATCCTCACGCCGAATTATAAAATGCCCTTCCCTCCTGCCCCCCTGCCCTCGCCCTTGCCGCGCGAAGGAAAAAATACCAGCCGAAAATTCTAAAATGCGGCCTTGGGAGGAAGCTACATCGCACAAACAGCGAAAAGCCCGTGATGAGCGCGCAATTCCGGCATGCTGGAAGGACAACGCAACGAGGACGCAAGTTTGCTTCGAAATGGCAAACGTGTCTTCTAAAGTCATCGAACCAGCCGCTTCTGTCCGGGTTCGACAGCTGGCGAATTACGCGGCCGATAGCCGCTCGCCGCTAAACCATGGTGAAGCTTAAAAACAGAAACTACCTGGCCAGGCTATCATTTGGCCTAGTGATAGAGGCCTTCATAATGGCGCAAAGTTTTGTTATGTTTATTCGTTAATATTCAATGCCGCCGGCGCGCGGCTCTATTACTTCGCTTGTGACGAAAGAAGCGACAAAATTTATCTCAAATTATCGCAGTCATGCGCAACTGCTTGCACATTGCTCCAGATTGCTGTATTTGCCTTGCCGCCTTATCTCGATGGTTCTTTGCCAGCTGTAAATTGAGCGCGGCTGAGAAAGGCACGCTTTCCGTTCGACGACCGCCGAACACGCTTGTTGCTATCGCCACCGCCGAGTCATTCAGTTCTTCGTGGGCGCAATCCACCCAATAGACTGCAGTCGCCACTACGTGACAATATCGTCGTCACTCCTGCCATTACACGCATGTCAGACTATGCACCACGCAATAAGCGGCAATTTTACACTACCGCTTGCATGCAGGTAGCCCCTTGATTGCCTCCCCCCCTTCCAGGAGCTCCATGAGAAATTCCACCAGTGGGATTTCCCGCGTATCATAGTTTTCAAAAACGAGGTGGCGGAACTCGAGTTGTGAAGGCAACAGAACGAGTGTCATGGGTGAGGACGTCAGGTGTGCGACACATTACGGAAGGATCGGACAGAAAAATAGCGAGAGAAATGAAAGAAGACGCCTTTCGTGACATTTTAAACTCGACCTTCTGATAATTTTTCCAGATATGCCGTTTCGCCGCAGTCAAATTTATGAAAATCAGCGTGGTATTGATCACTGCCTAATATTAGGAAATTTTCGAATATTCGAGGTTCTCCAGTCGAATAACCGATGAACAAACATTCTCGGTCTGTATCCGAAGTTTTGAATATCTGCGCACGCCTGGTAAATCTAAATAAACGCTGACAAGATTTCCAGTGAAGGCTTTATATAGAGAGGAAGTAGTGCGCTTCAGTGATGAAAGTGCAAGAATATGGCCGCAGGTGCACACAAACCATGTAACAGGCCAGATTTCTTGCCCGGCTGGATCAAATAAGCGTCTCGATCTACTCAGTTAATCATCCAGCAGCGCATCTTCTTGTACGGCAAACGATTTAACAACTGTGCATCTTCTACTTCTACTTACCTCTCCATCCTGTACACGCAAAAGTCGAAACACTTGTTCTTTGGAGGCCGCGGCGGTCGAATTTCGATGGAGGCGAAATTCTAGAGGCCCGTGTGCTGTGCGATGTCAGTGCACGGTAAAGAACCCCAGGTGGTCGAAATTTCCGGAGCCCTTCACTACCGCGTCTCTCATAGCCTGAGTCGCTTTGGGACGTTAAACCCCCATAAACTTGTTCTTTGGAGCTCGCGCTGCCATTTCAGCAGTGCTTGCGGGACGCTCACACAACATACCAGCGATTAAGATGGCACTGCGCAGGTAGCGCAGATCCGAGGTAGCGCCGAAAATCACAATAATGTTATAGAATGGTTGTGTAGCTCGTAGTAACGTTACATGTTACATTGCAACGTTATGCCAGATTATAGGACTCTGGTCATGCTAATTTTGAAAATTCACAAAAAGCGTTTATATTGTGTGGCAAGCATTACTTAGCTTTCAAAGCAGATATTTTGCTAATACTATGTTCGAAATTTTATCTTAATGTTAAAGTCCTCTCTGCAGAACAAATTTAGTAATTCTGATGTCATTTTACAACGTTCAAATCATAATCATAAAACAGTATTGGCAATATCTTCAAGCACTGTGTCGGCAAATTTTTTTCCCAATCTTCTAGTAATTATAGTCGGGTACAACTTTAGAGGAGAGCCCCGCCCAGATGACCGAAGCGCAGCAGCCAATTGCCTCCGCGACTAAAGAAATAGTCCCGCTCAAAAAATTCTGACTGCTTCTAAACGCGTATTTCTCGGTATAAATAATATCTGTGTATCTTGGTGAGTGCTTTGGTAAAACTATCATGATGGAAATGCTACAGCACATGCCGGATCGCGAGAGCAAAATAAGTGCGTGCCTTCAACAACACTGTGCGTCGTCTGCTACGGAGCAAGATCGACGACACCGAACGACACTCGAACGACGCCCCGCTAGAAGCTCGGCTATCTTATCATACAGCTGCCAACGGTGGATCGTTTGCCCGCTGAGCTGTTTCCTGGGGTCCTGTTTCCAGACGAAGCGCGGCGTAGCGTCACCGATGTTCGCTGTAATCTTTTTCCGTCGGCTCACGGCTCGGAAAAAACGCACGCGGCACAAAATGTGCATCGTAAGCTTGCAATAATATTTCCGACATGACAGACGCCCACAAACAATTCGAATTCACTCTGACGAAAGGAGACGCACACAGCTGACGCGGCCCGGCACAGTTCGAAGCGAGGGCGGCCATGTTAGGCATGTTCTCCGTCGGCGGGGTCACCAGCCGTCCGGCTCATGACGTCACCTGAAGTGCGCGCCTATTGGCGGAGGCTCGCGTGCATCCGCCGTTGAGGGGCAAATGCCGCTGCCCTCTAAAGTTGTACCCGACTATAGGTTTTTCAACTTTCATAACTTTGCAGTTAAATATCTGTGATGATGGCTTCCATTGAATGCATGCGCAGCCCCAAAATTTAATTCGAAACATTGCATATTACCCTTCCTCCACTATCCCTTAAGCAACTGTCCGTTAGAAGGTGAGTGTGTGAGTTGCATGTATGATTTATTTCAATGTGTGCTGCCCTCGTTGCCCGTGCTCCTTATGAAGTGTTGATTAAAGTTGTGCACCCTCACAAGCGGTGGGTCTGGCCTTGTAGGGCTGCTTAACCATTTCAGCTAAAGCCGCGCATAGGTTGTTTGTATGTCTAATTAAGATCAAGGTAATGTCATGCCAAGCTCATTTGTGAGGTTTCAATGACGCTAGTACAAAATGACATTAACAACAATGTGATAATAACTTTTGATTAAACAAAAAAGTAGCATTGTTGTAAAAGTTGGGTACTGCCTGGTTTATGAAAGACGTCATGCGCTCCAACGAGAAACGTTAACAGTCATCCCCGCCGCATGCCAGGGCCTGATAATCAGATATTCCGCCCTCGTAAATGGCCGTTACCACGCGGGTCATTTGAAAAATCTCCTGGGAAAGTCGCGTCAAGAGTGAATAAGACGAAGTTGCGGGATCAAAAGCGCGACTTTGTGGGGTTTTCTGCGCCGAAATTTGTGCACAGAAATACTACGCCCAGAATTTCCAATGCCCCCGCGCACAAGCGCA
The DNA here is from genome assembly GCF_052857255.1 of Amblyomma americanum. Taxonomy (NCBI): domain Eukaryota; kingdom Metazoa; phylum Arthropoda; class Arachnida; order Ixodida; family Ixodidae; genus Amblyomma; species Amblyomma americanum. The sequence continues at coordinate 307,315,667 of NC_135497.1, read as the reverse complement.
GTAAGACCAGGTTTTGTCTTCTTCCGAACCAGCTAGTGCGCAGTTCTGTGCAACGCGTGCCACAGCTGTCAACTTTCTCTTCAACAGTTCCAGGCTAGCGAAAAAGACGGCGAAGCTCCACTAAACGTCCTACTGAAACTCCAACCAGCGGCCTTGGTCTAACAAAACCAGTGCCACCTTTTCAACCCACTCAAACACTCAGCACAGACAGCCGCGCACAGCACTTTGTCATTTTTTCTAGAAAACAGTGATGGCAGGTACTTATACGGAACACGGTCTTATTTCCCCTTTTCTGGAAGCTAACGGCTGCTTGTATTCCGCAAAGCGCGCATTTCCTTCTTTTGAAGTGAAGCCACAATGTCGGATTCACAGCACCTGCCCCCCCCCCTCCCCAAATCTGGCATAATTTACATTCAATGGTGCGCAACTACTACTCGTGATAGCTGTGCAGTGCGGTTGAATTGTGTGTGTGTGTGTGTGTGTGTGTGTGTGTGTGTGTGTGTGTGTGTGTGTGTGTGTGTGTGTGTGTGTGTGTGTGTGTGTGTGTGTGTGTGTGTGTGTGTGTGTGTGTGTGTGTGTGTGTGTGTGTGTGTGTGTGTGTGTGTGTGTGTGTGTGTGTGTGTGTGTGTGTGTGTGTGTGTGTGTGTGTGTGTGTGTGTGTGTGTGTGTGTGTGTGTGTGTGTGTGTGTGTGTGTGTGTGTGTGTGTGTGTGTGTGTGTGTGTGTGTGTGTGTGTGTGTGTGTGTGTGTGTGTGTGTGTGTGGAAATACGGGGGGACAAAGCCTTTCGCCCCGCCCGCACTCCCACTCTGCGGATGCAGCGTTCCCGCTCGCTAACCGCGGAGGGGTTCGTGCTCGAGGGACAAAGGAAAGGGACAACACAGCGTTAACACTCAAATGCTATTTATTACACTTGCAATTAATACATTGAGCGGGCCAGCTAGCTACAAAACATCAACGAGGCGTTCCTCGGAAATAGAAGGCTACATAAGAAGGACTTCCGACTTACCGGCTGGGGCGCGACGTCGGAGGTATCGGCGGCGAACATTTGTATGCGCCGATAATGGCGGCCGGGTTTTCCCGTGCGCGCCGCATTATTAGGGCAAATCCATTCCCTAGCATTTGCTGGGGAAGGCAACCAGAGCGCGCGTCTGCTGCGCTCGCTTCGCTGCCTGGAACCAGAAGTCCAGCGGCAAGGCACACCGGATACCCGTGTGCTTGCCGCGGAAGGTGACGGGAGCGTGCGGCTCCAACCGCTCACGACGCTGGCCGGATCCCGAAGGGCTTCTCTCCGGTTCCATAGAATTCTGCGTAACCTACGAGATGGCGCTCCCGTCGCCATTCCCTTTCCCCCATGAGGGAGACTTCCCTCCTCTCCCAGCCGGGGGCTGTCCGTCCCGACGGCCGACGATGAAGATGGGCAGCATCGAAACGGAGGGGGGAAACAGGTTCTCCACATCCCTCCCTCCTTAAATGTCGGCCTACGGTTGAACCCGTCCATGGATGCCATCGACGAAGGGGCCACGAGCGTTGCGATGATGACTGCAAGACAGCTCGTACAGGCGGGGTGCCGGGGTCATCCGATGAGCAGCAAGGTCACCAGGCACCCGACCTTGTCCCGCGGCAGGCATCCAAAATTACCGTGTCGGGAGGGTGTTGTTCGCGCCGACGCGCCTTTGTTGGAAGGTAGAGGGGCTGGCCCCCCCTCTCGTAGCCGCTGCAAACTGCTCGCCAGAGACTCTGCAGCTCGATGACTCATGGCCGCAAGGCAGCAGGCAGAGACCCATACAATGGACAGCAGGCCGGGGCAGCTTCTCTTGAACTCTGCATATCGCTCCTAGGATCTCCAAAAGTTTGCATCAAAAACAATGGAGACCGCGTAAACTCACCATTTGGTAAAGTGCGGAGCAATGCAAGTGCCAAATAATCCTATCCGGCACCGCCCAAACGCTCGGTTCATTTGAACGTAGCTGGCTCTCTTCGGACGAAGCACATTCGCGGTTCGCTTTCCGGCATGGTGATGTTAAGCTCACTTGAGCTGCATTAGCGTCTCTGGTTCCGCGAAATTATAAATTCGCTTCGCAGCCCAAAAAAATAAGTTCGTTCGAACAAAGTCAGCTTTCTGTAGTTGAGCGAGACCTCTCGGCTCTAGCGAGGTTAAATATACAACAAGCAAACCCGTTTGCGTGTGCTTGTGCCACGCTACGACTGTGTCCTCCCAAAAGCGACAGGCAGCTCCCGAAGAGCCTTAGGCCTACTCGCTCTTACACTTCCGGGTGCCAACAAAGGGCCAAGGACAATAGCTAGAACACAACGCCACGAGCAGATACGTTTCTGCCAAGGTGACCCTAACGTGAACGGCGCCTACCGCCTCCCGCGGTGTCGCAGCGCCCCGGTGCTTTTCCTGTAATCACGACTGCAATCCAAAACAGCTGACTACGGCACCCGGCTCCCAGAGCCAAAGAGACAGAACAGAGAATATTTACAACTATGTACAGGAAAAATCGGGCCACCCTCCAGGCTTCCGCATTCACTCGCTTCTGGCTTGCTGTTCTCCATGGACGTCTCGGTCTCGCTCTCCATGAGCGGACCTCGTAGGTTCACCTTCCACAGGTGTACCGATGAAGTGCTCATCAAAAGCGTAGCATGCAAGGCAATTCTCCCATGCTGCTATTACGCTCATCTCGCTGTCAAGAAAGCATCTTCGCCTTGCTAGCAACTCCAAATTCGGGTCAGGCCTAACGCTGTTCCAAATCCGGGGGGGCATTCCACAAACCGAACTGACTGCTGTCCCTCGGCCCAAGAGCTTGCCACACGTTGGGGCGCCATTGTGGAAATACGGGGGGACAAAGCCTTTCGCCCCGCCCGCACTCCCACTCTGCGGATGCAGCGTTCCCGCTCGCTAACCGCGGAGGGGTTCGTGCTCGAGGGACAAAGGGAAGGGACGACACAGCGTTAACACTCAAATGCTATTTATTACACTTGCAATTAATACATTGAGCGGGCCAGCTAGCTACAAAACATCAACGAGGCATTCCTCGGAAATAGAAGGCTACATAAGAAGGAATTCCGACTTACCGGCTGCGGCGCGACTTCGGAGGTATCGGCGGCGAACATTTGTATGCGCCGATAATGGCGGCCGGGTTTTCCCGTGCGCGCCGCATTATTAGGGCAAATCTATTCCCTAGCATTTGCTGGGGAAGGCAACCAGAGCGCGCGTCTGCTTCGCTCGCTTCGCTGCCTGGAACCAGAAGTCCAGCGGCAAGGCACACCGGATACCCGTGTGCTTGCCGCGGAAGGTGACGGGAGCGTGCGGCTCCAACCGCTCACGACGCTGGCCGGATCCCGAAGGGCTTCTCTCCGGTTCCATAGAATTGACCATTTGCGGAGAAGTTTCTGCGCATGCGTGGATGGATGGATGGATGGATGGATGGATGGATGGATGGATACGGCTGAACCCTTTACATCGGGCGGTGGCTCAAGCCACCTAGCCATGTCTTGTGAAATTTTACTCCTGTCTTGCTTTTAGCCACCAATCAGATAACCTTCGCTTGGTTACTTCTAACCTCTTAAAATCCACTTTCCCTTCACTATCCCTAAACCCCAATGCCTTGGGTAAGTCAGCCCCGCTGCCTTCCACTGTAGGGTGAAGCCCTTTACAGAAAAGTATCAAGTGTTCAGCCGTTTCCTCCTCCTCTCCGCACGCAATGCACAAAGTGTCTATCTCCTGGTACCTGACTCTATACTTCTTAGTCCGCAAAACTCCAGTCCTGGCCTCAAACAACAAAGAACTTCCCCTACAATTATCATAGATATTTTCTTTGACAATTTCCTGTTTAAAGGTCCGGTATGTTTCTAGTGCCGATTTCGTCAGCATCCCTGTTTTCCACAAAGCTCTCTCTGTTCCTTTAACCTTTTTCTTAACCGATAATTGCTGATTTGCCCCCTTACTGCTGTCCAGATATTTGCTTGTCAATTTTCTAGTTCGCTTTCTCCATTTCGTGTCAACATTCTTTATATACAGGTATCTGAAAACTTTCCTAGCCCACCGCTTTTCCTCCATCCTTCTCAATCGTTCCTCAAATGCTATCTTACTGCTAGCCTCTCTGCTCTCGAAAGACGCCCATCCCATATCACCCTGTACCCCCTGATTTGGTGTATTGCCATGTGCTCCCAAAGCTAACCTCCCTACTCCCCGTTGCCTAATTTCCAGCCTTGCTTGAACATCTGGCCTCATACACAGGACCGCATTCCCGAAGGTCAGGCTAGAGACCATCACCCCTTTCCAGATCCCTCTTACCACCTCATACCTATTGTAATTCCACAGTGCCCTATTTTTCATGACAGCTGCATTCCTACTAGCTTTATTCATTACATATTTTTTCATGCTCTGTCAGATACTCAACACTGTTATTTATCCACACCCCAAGATACTTGTACTCATTCACTACCTTTAGCACGAACTCCTGTGTTCTATGCTCGCCGCCCTCTTCATTAAATGTCATGACTGCAGATTTTTCCTTACTATACTTGAAGCCTAATCTATCTCCCTCTGTACTGCATATGTCTAACAACTTCTGCAGGTCTTCCTTGTTGTCAGCCATTATCACTATATCGTCCGCATATATTAGTCCCGGTAATGTCTGTTTAATCAATTCCCCTTGCTTGAAAAAAGATAGGTTGAAACCTAGTCCGCTCCCCGTGGTGAAGGCGCAGGCAGCGCCCTCTCTGGGCGGTTTGGTTTTTGGCTGGAAAACATGAGCCAGCCGTGCATTCCTGCGCTGTAGTGCGACGACTGATGTGAGCTGTAACTTCCACGGAACTGACATGTAACTGCAACGCGATTTATCTAAGCTAACCACGTGTTTTGCAACAGCGAGACATGAACGTAATAAAGGCCGCGACGACATACAAGGCGCAAAAGACGAACCCGTTGATGGGGCCAGTAATGCGCACATCCAGCACGTTTCGAAACGGGTGTTGCTGCTTTATTTCGCGCTTACTGCCGAGTACACACTGCTCGGTCGTTCTAGAAGAGTTTTACCACCGACGCAGGAAAACCGAATGATATATACTAGTATGAACATTCACCATTAATGCTACAATGTGCTTCCTGAACAGCGGGAGCACGGCCGAGCGCAGCCTCGCGTATATCCGCGCATTCTAACGCTCCCGCGGCCCGTGAGCACGCAAAGCAACGCTCTGCCGTATCAGCACGAGCCGGGATTGAGATAGTACAACGGGTCCTTTAATAATCAGCTAAGTGTGCCCTGAGGCAAAAGGTGTTGTGTTAAGTTAGCAGAAACTCCGGCCATATCAAGGAAGCGCAAACGTAAACGTCGGTGTGCATTAGGAAAGTGCATCCGATTATACTGTCACACTCGCCCGCGCATAGGCGCACATTCACGCACATTTTCACTTGGCCATTCGGCGCTCCGTTGAGGTAGCAGAGTGCAGGTATTGCCACACATGGTCGTTTTTCAGGCTACAACGCGAAAATAATCCGCTACACCCTGTTTCTAAAAACGGAAATGGGATGTTCTCCTCTTCCATCATACTCTTTCGTTAGCTGACACACGTTTCCGGCCAATAAACAACACTAAAACAACAAAACAAGCGCACGTGAGCTGCTGAACGCTGCCTTGCGCATGCTTGCTCGAGAGCCCCTTTCCAACCAAAGGTACCGGCGGAGCTTCTCTGTTTGCACGACAGGCGGCGCTCGCTTTTCCGCAAATGGTCAATTCAGCGTAACCTACGAGGTGGCGCTCCCGTCGCCGTTCCCTTCCCCCCATGAGGGAGACTTCCCTCCTCGCCCAGCCGGGGGCTGTCCGTCCCGACGGCCGACGATGAAGATGGGCCGCATCGAAACGGAGGGGGGAAAGAGGTTCTCCACAGTGTGTGTGTGTGTGTGTGTGTGTGTGTGTGTGTGTGTGTGTGTGTGTGTGTGTGTGTGTGTGTGTGTGTGTGTGTGTGCGTGCGTGCGTGCGTGCGTGCGTGCGTGCAAACGAACGATCCAAACAGCTTTGCGTAGCTTTGGCAATGCATACACACTCAAGCGAGCGCACAGCCGCTCTTCACAGTCCAGTCTTTCGAGGACTCTGCCGCGCAGAAGAGAGCGGTCCATTTCCTTGCCCACCGCCGGCGGCGAAATCGCGGCTGCGTATGAATCTACCGTGTCGGAAGCTTTTTCACAGACCAAGCCGCGCATCCAAGTTCTGGGATTTATCTGTCTCTGTCTCCCTACTCCAACTTACTCTGCTTCCCGTTTGCGTTTATTTGCCACGTTGCTTTTCGTGCACTCCTTACCAGGAATGAAGATTGTGGTTTGCGCCTTTTTTTCCCTCGAATAATTACTCTTCTGTCTACCTCTCCCTTTCCCGCAAGTCCTTTCGAGGACGGGACGCTTCGTTCTGCACCCAGAAGTGCTATCGCCAGGTGGAGGAGGAGGAGGAGGAGGAGGAAAGGCAGGGAGGTTAAACGGAGGAATAACCGGTTTGCTACTCTTCACGGGGGGAAAGCGTTGAGGGGAGAAAAAGATGAAGGAAAAAAGACACTTGCAGGAAATTGAAGTTACACCGTTCAGTAAAGTCACAGGCTACCGTGCAGGCCAGAAGTCCTCAAAAAGCGGAGCAGCGCCTTGGAGGCCTTCACCGCCGACGACCACCGCGGCCAGTGGCCGAGAATCTTCCTTTCCGTCAGTGGGCGCAGGTCGAGATGCTCCAGTGCACGGCAGAGAGACTGTTATCGCCAGACTTTCTCAGTGAAGTGCCAGGCAAGAATAAATCCCTCCTTCCGACGTGCCTATCCACATGAAGCCGCTCCAGAAGTTTATCGCCATGAATTTGAATCGGACTCTGCAAAAAGCTTCCCGCTTGTGCGAAAAGCTCCCGCGCGAACATAACCGCCGCAGTGGCTCACTGGTTACGGCGCTCGGTTACTGACCCGAAGTTCCCGGGTTCGAACCCGACTGCAGAGCTGCATTTTTATAGAGGCAGAACGCTAAGGCGCCCGTGTGCTCTGCGATGTCAGTGCACATTAAAGATCACCAGGTGGTCGACATTTTTCCGGAGCCCTCCACTACGGCACCTCTTTCTTCCTTTCTTATTTACTCCCTCCTTTATCCCTTCCCTTACGGCACAATTCAGGTGTCCAACGATATATGAGACAGATACTGCACCATTTCCTTTCCCAAAAACCGTTTTTTTTTATTCCGGAGCCCTCCACTACGGCGCCTCTTTCTTCCTTTCTTCTCTTAATTTCTCCTTTATCCCTTCCCTTACAGCGTAGTTCAGGTGTCGGCCGATATGCCCCGCCGCGGTGGCTCAGTGGTTAGGGCGCTCGACTACTGATCCGGAGTTCCCGGGTTCGAACCCGACCGCGGCGGCTGCGTTTTTATGGAGGAAAAACGCTAAGGCGCCCGTGTGCTGTGCGATGTCAGTGCACGTTAAAGATCCCCAGGTGGTCGAAATTATTCCAGAGCCCTCCACTACGGCACCTATTCTTCCTTTCTTCTTTCGCTCCCTCCTTTATCCCTTCCCTTACGGCGCGGTTCAGGTGTCCAATGATACATGAGACAGATACTGCGCCATTTCCTTTCTCCAAAAAACCAATTATTATTATTATTATTATTATCGGCCGATATGTGAGAGAGATACTGCGCCATTTCGGTCGCCAAAAACGAATTTTCCCTTACCTGCGCCATTTCCTTTCCCCCAAAACCAAATATTATTATTATTATCCCTTACGGGCGCGGTTCGGGTGTCCACCGAGATATGTAAGACAGGAGTCATTTCTTTTATGGAGGCAAAACGCTAAGGCACTCGTGTGCTGTGCGATGTCAGTGCACGTTAAAGATCCCCAGGTAGTCGAAATTAATCCGGAGCCCTCCACTACGGCACCCCTTCCTTTCTTCTTTCACTCCCTCCCTTATCCCTTCCCTTACGGCGCGGTTCAGGTGTCCAACGATATATGAGACAGATACTGGACCATTGCCTTTCCCTTAAAACTAATTACTATTATTATTAATTTCTTTGTTTACCCTCTAGCTACATTCAAGACCAAACTTGCGGCCCCGCTGACAGCTCGAAAAGGAGGTGTAGTGAAGCTTTTCGCTTCAAAACATTAATATCCCTGGCTACGTTTTTGGTCGAGCGACTGGCGGTTTCCATAGATAGCCATACTGACACATAGTAGTAGCATTTTTTTTTATATTTGGTAAACATCTTGCTATCTTCGAAACAACATAAACTTCGCGACCATAACAGTTATTCTGGAGCCCTCCACTACGGCACCTCTTTCTTCCTTTCTTCATTCACTCCCTCCTTTATCTTTCCCCTTAGGGCGCAGTTCAGGTGTCCAACGATATATGAGACAGATAATGCGCCATTTCCTTTCCCCCAAAACCAATTATTATTATTATTTTATGCGATGCCGGCAGACGCTTTCCCGCTTGACCAAAGGTCAAAGTCGAGATAGTTGGTGTAACAGCCGCTGGTGTCGCTGCTGTAGCTGACGTCATGTGTCGAACCTGACTACCAGTTATGCTCATGGTTTGAGCTCTACCTACATTCAAGGTGAAACTTGCGGCCACGGTGTCCTCTAGCTACATTCAAGGCGAAACTTGCGGCTCCGCTGATGGCTCTAAAAGCTGGCGTAGTGAAGCTTTTCGCTTCAAAAAAATATTTTACTCCATTTTACAAAGAACACATCGTCCAGCAGTGATTTTAGGTGATGATGCGCTTATCGATCTACCATATGTTTTTTTTTTATTTTTAAGGAAAGCAGGTGTTCTTGAAAACGTTATAATAATAATAATTGGTTTTTGGGGAAAGGAAATGGCGCAGTATCTGTCTCATATATCTTTGGACACCTGAACCCTTGAAAACGTTCTGGTCCTTTGATTCGCTACATATTCTGATACCCCTCCTCCACTTTGTCATTTCTGAGGAGGTTGAGGTCTTTATTCAATCTGTTGGGAGCCTCGAGGTCCTCGCCCAGACGACTCTCGCTGAGGTGACCTAACTTCTTTAAAGATTTTATACCTTGTGGTTGGCGCATGATAGCCTTAGCTGCTTATGCACCACTGAACACAATACAAACACTCTTTTGTTTTCTTTTTCGTGTGTGCGAGTGTTTTTCAAGAAAATGAAGGAAGAGGAGAGTGGGGCAAATACTTGGCATGAAAGTTTCAGCTATAGTGCTAAGCGTTACATCCTGGCCACGATGCCGACGGGCTGTTCCTGGCAAGACCAAACTCGTATTTCTTCTCTCTCTCTTTCTCTCTCCTTCCCTGTTTTTTAGCTGTACGGGTAACCAACGCGCGGGACTTATGAGGAGCGTGGAGTCCTTTCCTATCGGACTCACCTACTATCTGTACGAGCAACCAGCCACACGAAGTATCTCGCGTGACGCGACCTTCTTGCTAAAGGTTTTTGATTTTGATTCGCCCAAAAGGGTTCTACGGGTGGGTGGATATTCGATTGCCCAATGCTTATGAGATGTTTCGGTTTCGGATAGGCTGTTTAGGCGACGCAGTAAACATCGACAGAGGATCTTGCAAAATCAAGTCGCGGTAACCTACTCAGCCTCATTTTTCCCATAGAGCGTTCGGACGACTATAGAGTGTGTTTAAGCGAACACTTTCAGAAATTCCTAAAAACAGGCACTTCGAGATAGACAGATCTTTGCGGGAATTAACTGTCAGCCATGGTGGATGTCAGTTACTATAAAAGTCATCCTAATTAGGTGACTAATTAAATTTCACATACTTTTTGGAATTACAACTTTCTGTGGCTTGTGCCAGTGGGAGTCCGAAGCAATGGACGAGACAATGAGCACTACCGCGGCCTTAATAATAATAATTGATATTTGGGGAACGGAAATGGCGCAGTATCTGTCTCATATATCGACGGACACCTGAACCGCTCCGTAAGGGAAGGGATAAAGGAGGGAGTGAAAGAAGAAAGGAAGAAAGAGGCGCCGTAGTGGAGGGCTCCGGAATAATTTCGACCACCTGGGGTTCTTTAACGTGCACTGACATCGCACAGCACACGGGCGCCTTGGCGTTTTTCCTCCATAAAAACGCAGCCGCCGCGGTCGGGTTCGAACCCGGGTACTCCGGATCAGTAGTCGAGCGCCCTAACCACTGAGCCACTGCAGCGGGTTAACAAGACTGGTCAATCTCTACGTAGACGATTACAAAAGAGGGTGGTAATAGGACCCGTTTTCAACACCGTACATAACAAGCCAGAAAAGCCCGCCAAAATTAGATGTCTTTCCCGGCAAAGCTTCTGTCGCCTATTAAATATTGTAAAGATAGCTGAATTTAGAACTAGCTCTGCCCCGTATTCCCCTCAACACTAAAAAGCCTGCGAAAATTAGATGACTTTCCAGCCAAAACTTCTGTACCTGCGAGATATTTCGAGAGGGCAGAGATAGAACCAGCTGTTAGTCTTCTCAAGTACTCTTTTAACCGTATTGTTAGTGCAATTTGAATCCTGACTGTTACAAACAAGAGACCTCTTCAAAGAGTTTATTTTGGTCGAAAGTTCATTTTATTCGTTTCATTTGCAAAATAGACATTTTCAAGCCCTCTTGTGCTCCGGTACGTTACGAGCTCGGCGCCATATTGTCCGGGCGCGCTCTTGTTTACGTTTTCCGCGCGCGCGTTTCAAACGACGTGAATGAGCTGGCCTAAAAAAACTCCAGTGCGAGTGGCTTCTGGCCGTTGTTCATTCACGGGAGACATCGAAAGTGTTCGTGCGGGAAATCCAGCTCCTTCCAGTTATTGCTCTTTGCCGCGTCGTCTCCGCGCCGTCCCCGTTCTCTCGTTCGAGCGAAACAGTCCGGCTTGCATGGTCATAATCAAATAGCATTCGGCGAACGCACTTATTGCGGTGGCCCACCATGGTACGTAGTGTCTTTCGCCTGCGTCGTTTTGCGACGACGGAGATATGTGTCCCTGGGTTCCTTCTAGGCTGCACTTGGCGAAATATACTGGTATACTTACATCCGGTTCATCCTAGTTTCGTACGTGTTAATAGAGCAGGGCTAGAAGGTTAATTTCACCAGATAAGGTGAAGGGCACAAAATTTCAGTTCATTGAAAATATAGCAGAAGAAAACAAAACCAAATCTTGCATATATACGTTGAGGAGTATGCTTGTTTGTGTTCTCTTTTTTTATGTATAAACTGTTACACATGGTGCCACTGAAATAGAACTTGTTACTCTGTGCCGTGTATCATCTTTCATTCCTTTTTTTTATGCTGTGTGCCTTGGATTGCGCTGTGTATTTCATGATACTTCTGAAAGAACTGTCCCACTTTAATGCAATGTAAAGTACCGCCTTTAAATTTGAGCTGCCTGAAAAGTTCTAGTACATGGCTACCCTGGAAGCTTTCTGTGTCCAGCTTGCTGGCACGAGGCTTATATTTAAATGGCCCTCTGCAACGCTTTGTACATGAGAGCATCATGATTTTCGATTGGACAGCTGTCAAACGTGCTCATGAGGTTGTAAAAAATCTTTCTTTGCTGGAGTGAATTTAGAGGTTCATGCCTGAGATACCTGAGCAAGGTTTTTGATGTCGGGTTGTTTGCATGCTGTGCTCGCATAAAAGTGGTCCATATACTGGCCACACTTGAATCACGCTCTCTGGTGCTTAGCACAACCCTCTCAGATTTACACTGAATAAGTGTGCACATGCCTGCTTTTGGCTAAGTCGTGAACAATGCTTCCATGCATGGTCATACCGTAGCTTAGTGTTCAACCTGCCTTTTAATACTGCTCTTGTTGATGAATATTTCAATCTCTATATTGCATATGTTTGGGCAGCTGGCTGTGTCAACAATGTCTTCTGCTGCAGCAGTGAGGACAAAAAGAATCCTGCAGTATTTTGTTTTTGGACTTGAATAGTGTATTTATCTTCATAACAAGTTTTCGTGTGGCCACTCCGTATTTATCCGCCAGACTCTTGGTGCGTCGGGCCCACTTGGTGTTGACACACCTCAGGTGGACATACTTGAACACTTCCCACGCCCAGCGGCCGTCCTGCATTTCGCTAGGACGGCGCTCGTAGCTCAGTTTGGCTACGGCTTCCCGTGCCTCAAAGGAGGACCACCCCAGATCACCCTGTACCGCCTCGTTCGGCACGCTGCCGTGAGCTCCCATGGCCATTCGTCCCATCTCTCTCTGCCGCGTCTCCAAACCTTGGCGAGTCACGGAGGATAAACAGATGACTGCGTTGCCGAAGGTAAGGCCTGGCACCGCCACTGCCTTCCATAACGATCGGGTGACTTCAAAACGGTTGAAAGCCCATAAGGCGCGTGAGCTCAGGAAAGCCCGTCGTCTGATAGCCTTCGTCCGGAGTTGTTTCTCGAAATCCTGTACATAGTTGCGGCCCGCCGAGATTTCTATTCCCAGGTATCTGTAGGACGGCAACCAAAGGACACTGTTGTTCTGAAGATGCAGGGGTGGGGTCTCTTGTCCGCTGTCCTCGGACGCCTCCGGCGGGAACCTGACTGCTGCAGACTTCTTGGCGTTAAAACGGAGCCCGAGGCCATCGCCCTCAGATGAGCATATGTCTAGGAGGCTCTGGAGATCTCCCGTGTTGTCCGCAAGCAGTACTACATCGTCTGCATACAGGAGGGCTGGCAGCCTGCGAGTACGAGTGGCGCCATCCTCCATGTAGGTGAGGCTGAACCCAACTCCGCTCTCCACAAGGCGCTGCTCCATCCCCGAGATAAACAACATGAACAGGATCGGTGACATAGGGCAGCCCTGACGCAATCCCCTAGACACGCTGATTGGCCTGGTGGTTGAGGCCCCCCAGTGGATCACAGCCTGGGTTTCAGTGTATAAAGCCTTCACCAAGTGTTGTAGCGGTTCCGGGAGAGCCTGTGCCTCCAGGACCTCCCACAGTCGATTGTGCTCCACTGAGTCGTATTCCTGGGCTATATCCAGAAAGCCCAGTACCAGCTCTCGCTTCTCTTTGGCAGCGATCTCAATTGAAGATGTCACAACGAAAAGGTTGCCTTCCAGTCGGCGATTGGGTCGAAAGCCATTTTGCAGCTCGCCCAGAATTTGAGCACCTTCCGCCCATCTCTGTATGCGAGCTCGCAGGATGTGGCAAAACAAAGCGATACGAAGCAGATGTTACCGCAGTGGGTCTATAGCTTTTCAAGAGGGTCTTGTCTCCTCGTCTCTTTAGTACCAGCCGTATCCTTGAGCACCGCCACCCTGGCGGAACAGTGCCTGTAGTCATTACATCGTTCAAGGCGTCCCTGAGTTGTTCCCGTGTTCTTTTCTCCATCTATTTTATTAATAATGGAGGTATGCCATCCAGCCCTGCTGCCGAGTTTCCCGCCATGTGTCGCAGTGCTCGCTTCAGCTCCCCCTCTGTGACTGTGTCACATCCCGATCCGACAGGTGGGCTTGCGGGTGATAGTGCTGCACTATCCTGGCCTATCAGGGATTGGAACTGGTGGGCCATATGTGTTTCAATGTAGCCCAGGCAGGCTGCTTCCACGTACTCATCCCCTGTGGTTGGTTCTCGCAGGGTCACCGAGTCAGCTTTAGCCACTGGCTGAAGTGTCTGGATATATCGCCAGAATTTCGCTGGGCCATCTCTGCCAACTGATTTGATTTCATGGAGGAGCTTTCTGTTAACTGCCAGCATCTTCTGTTGTACCAAAGCGGCCATATGCTTTTTCGCTACAATGTATGCCTCCCACAGCCTATTTATTATTTCAGGTGTGCCCCGCAGTGTGGCATGTCGAAGCTCTCTACAAGCGACTTTACGTTGCTTTAGGGCATTGGACACCTGTTTGTCCCACCATGCTTTAGGTCTATGTCTTCTGGAGTACTTCTGGATTGGCCGGCTAGCTTTTACTACAGTTATTGCCTTTTTTACCCAGAGTTCAAAGTCTTCATATGATTGCACATCTACACCCTCCGCCTCGCTCTCCAGCAGTGCCACAATGTCATCAATTTCTGTCGTTGTAAAATCATTTTGATGTCCTGGGTGTGTCCTGTCAACATGTGTATGACCCTCCCTTCCAAATGATAGCACAAAGCTGTTGTGGTCGCTTCCAATGCTTTGGGAGCCTTCTTCATCTATCACCATCTCTTGAAGCTGAGGTAGAAAGGCCTGTGTTATTAAGCAGTAGTCTATGCTGCTGGTCTTCTTGTGCATAGTCCAAGTTGTCTTCCCCCTACACTTGTCTGTGGTATTGACAACCACTAAGTCTTGTCTTTGGGACCAGTCCAGGAGCAGTCTGCCCATTCTGTCCGTCACACCATCTAGATCCTCGATGTGGGCATTGAAGTCCCCTACAATAATAACTGGTATATTGCTCATGGCAGCTATATCGGTCTCTAGGCACTTCAGAGTATCAGTGTTTTTCTGATACGCCCCCTGTCCTGTCCACAAGTAAACCAGGCCCAGTGGTGTGTTGCGGGCGCCCAAATTTCCTGTCAGTCACGTGTTCCTGACATGTCCCTGGAATCCTCTCCCAGTTGGAACCAACCCTGTATAGAAAGCCTAGGCCACCCCCCCCCCCTCCTTTCTCCATCTAGGCGGTTTAAGCCTTCCCATATATAGTCTTTGTTTTGTGGTGGGGTTTCCTCATTCCGTAGATGGGTTTCGACAAGACCTGCGACTGTGATTCCTTGCTTCTGTAGATTGTTGTAAAGTTCTTCCCACTTTTGTTCCCGTCGGCCCCCTTGCATGTTGAGGTAGAAAATCCTTTGTCTGTTTCTTATGCCTCTGCTCCATCGTTGCCTTCTCTTTCTTCGTTGTGTGTGAAGTTTAGTAACATCACCTAATCCCCAACAGGCCCTACTCTTCCAACCATCACCCTTTCCGCCTGTTCACTGTGCTGCTCGACATTGAGTTCTTCTAGGGGTTGCCCCCCCCCCCCCCCCAGAGCCTGTTCCTGCCTTTCAATCGGTTTTGTGAGCCCATCATTTGCAGCAGTGTCTGGCCCAGGGCCTCTATAAAGGGTGTTGCAGGGTGTACTCCTGGGTTGGGCCCTCTTCTGCCTTTGTTGGAATGGTGGATTCCTAAAAAAGAGCAGGCTCTACGCCCGAGTCGCCGCCCAAGTTCATTTGCTGCACGCTCGGTGTACAACATGTCCTGTTGCTGTTCAACCACCCATGTCGTTGGTATGAACTCTACTCGATGTCCAAGGTCCTTGCATGCGTTTTTATTCCTTCATTCCACACTGCAAGCCCAGTAGGGGTGGTCGCCGTCTGGGGGAGACCGTATACTATGAAGCGGTGTTGTGGAGCCCGCTGCAACCACGTAGCCAGGTGGCCTTTCACTTTCTGAAAGGCATCCTCCGCTGACCAATCCTCCTTTCTTGCATCATTTATCCCAGCATGTAGTACCACCAGGGCCTCCTGCGCCTGCCAGACATCCGCTGCATCATTGAGGGCCTCACAGGCCTCTTGGAGGGTTGCGTCTGCCTCTGTCCTGATGTGTACTCTCTTGTGCCAGTTTGAAGCCTGTAGTATAGCGGGCTTCATACGGTATGCGTTGTGATCGCCGTATAGGAAAACACTTCGGTCTTTTCTTTCCTGTCCATGTGGGCTCCCATGTTTGTCCCCCTTTTCTGGCGCATATACTTTGAGCCTCGTTCTTCAGGTGTTTGGTGGCGCTGCTGCTGGATATACTTTGCTGTTGTTTGGGTACTTCCTCCTGTGATAGGTTGGGTAGTATCTGCTACGCTCCTGACCTCCTCCTCTTCACTTCCACTTGTGTTCTCTTTTCCACTTCTGCATGGCTCTGGTGCGGGCTGTCCTGGTATTTGCTCCTTTAGGGTGCCCACCGACTCCCCGGTCATTGGTTCGACGGCGGCTGGCTGCCGCACACGAGTTGTCCCCGAACACAGCTCGCTCAGTGTCTGCCTTAGTTCAATTACTTGTTCTTCCAGAGCAATCCTCTTTCTTCTCTCCGCCTCAAGCTCTGCCTTTAGGTCGCTTCTTTCCACCTCAATCGCAGTGAGTTCGGCATCCAACCGCGCCTTGATGTTGGCGATCTCCAGCTTCCAGTTTTCCTTCTCTTTAGCCGCGTATGTAGTGAGCTCATCCCGCAAAACGTTTATCCTTATGCATTGATGGCACTTGAAAGCAGGGTCTTCCCGAGCTTCGTGTACGGTGTCGTACGGCGTGTCCTCCAAAACGAGCCACGATTTGCATGTCGTACACTGGACCCACTCCTTGATCGCAGAGTCTTCCTCAGTGGTCTCCTTCGTCTGGCCACGACGCCCCATGGCAAAAAGGGTGGTGGCGGGAAAAAAAAAGGGGGGGGGGGGGGTGTCGTTCATTCGCTCCTTACGATCTCACTCCTAACTCTTCGCGTCGCATCGCTCACACACAAATTGTCGCACGCACATCCGCACACCTGCTCCTTTAGGAGCGGATCGGCAGTTCAAATTAGTTGATAACGGACTTCAGCACACACGAAGGCACCGCTCACTAATAGTAGTAAACCGCTTCACATCAAGGTCGCCTGCCCTTGTGAAAGCCGGCCCATAGCCGTCGGAGCCCTCATGAGCTGCGCCCATCGGTTTAGGTGATCCGAAATGCCCGATTGGATGAACCAAAAACCACTCAAACTTCGAACCCGTCGCCTGCTATTACACGCTACTGACCGCTAATTAACTCCAAATATAAACATTATTTAAAAACGGCACAAAAGCGATCGAGAAATAAACTGAATTCAAATGGCAAGGCAAACGGCCGCGCTCGTCCAACACAAGTTCCCTTGAGTATCAGGGTTGTTCGAATTAAAGCGGAACGTGCAAAGTACTGTACAGTGTTGTGCGTTTTTATCGCTGACACATTCAAAAATTTCCCCGCCTCAACCGCTGGCTCATTTGCGGTGAAACTGCACACAGAGCTTGCGTATTATGGTAACTTTTGTATCGTGGCAAGTTTGACAACGGTACTTACTTAGTTCAGGCGCACATGATGCGAAAACGTAAGCGTCTACGAGAGATCGGCGAGCCAAAACCCGCAGACGACGCTTTTTCGCTGAGAACCGGCAGTGGCGCCATCTGTTTTCGGCAGCGGAAAGCGTCACAACTAGGCCGCCGAGGCGAGCGTTACAAGGAGCGCGGGTAGGGAGCCTACATGTCAGGCGGCAGGCGGCATGTATGTAGGCTCCCTAAGCGCGGGCCCTTTGAATATGCCGTTCCGGCCGTTTCGTCTGCTTCAACTGAAGCGCTTACAACATTTTCGGCTAACTTAGCGGGAAAAATATCAGAACAGCTGATTTAACGAAGCTTTACCTTTCAAAAAACATTGTTTATAACGCTCGTCTCGGCGGCCTTGTAGTAACGCTTTCCACTGTCGAAAACAGATGGCGCCACCGCCGCCCTTTAGCGAAAAAACGTCGTCTGCGGGCTCGCCGATCTCTCGTAGACGCTTACGTTTTCGCATCATGTGCGCCTGAACTAAGTAAGTACCATTGTCAAACTTGCTACGATACAAAAGTTACCATAATACGCAAGCTCTGTGTGCAGTTTCACCGCAAACGAGCCAGCGGTTGAGGCGGGGAAATTTTTGAAAGTGTCAGCGATAAAAACGCATAATACTGTACGTCCCGTACCGCACGGTTGGAGGAGAAACCAAGGCCAACTCAACTCAGTGACGTTCATACTTTCACAGTATACTGGTGATTTTAATAAAACTCGCGACAAAGTTCCCATCTTCTCTATTCCTACGAAATCAAGGGAATGCAAGCCAGAGTGAGTTGGCCTAAATTTGGCGAAGTGGAGGGGAAATGCATTCATCTGTTGGCCACTATGACAAGTAATATGGCGGCGTCCATGATTTGGTAAAGTACCCCCGTGTGCTCCTGTTAAAAATGAGCTGCTTTCGCCGCAAACATCTGCTTCTGCGGTGCAGAACAGCTTTACTTGGACGGCATGTGCAACATGAAATTCGAAAGCGGCTTCTTTGCTCCCGTAAGTCGTGTCGAGCTGTCTTTTGTCAAAGGTGTGGATCTCTTCAAACTGCGGCGGCCCGTCGCCTCAACACAAACGCCGACCTTTGCCGTAACTAAACTATTGGCAGTGTCTATTCTGCCGGCAGCCGGAAGAATCGCTCGACTGAAATTCTGCCGGCAGTCGGGAGAACCGTTCGGCTGAAATTTTCCCGGCGCTCGCCTCTGATTGGCTGCTTTTGGCGAAGTAAAGCGCTTTTTGTTTTCTCGGTCCCTGCTATTACGGGTAGCCGGACACACCGGGAAGAGACCCTTGTCCCACACGGGTGGCGGGCCGCTTTGAGGAGCTTCGGACTTATTTTAAAGTGACGAGGAGCTAGACAAGAAGGGTAAATGGACTTCCCGGTTGAATATCATAGCCCCGTGCGCGGGCTGCGAACCACTTTAGAGCTTCAGACTACTTTGGAAGCAATGAACTGTCGTTTACTGCTTGCGCTTCGGCTGTGTCAGGCTGCGTGAGTGGACTCCGATGTTCTCCGTAGCCGAGAAAGTCGGCGAAAATGGCACAGGCATTACTCTCACGTCGCACTACGCAGCTGGTCACTGGCAAGTACCGATTCAGTTGGTGAAAATTCGCGGCCCTCTCCTATGGGCTCAGCCACGCATCACTTTGAGATAACAGTTTGTGAATGTTGCTAAACAGTGTCAGGTGAATCAAGGACAGTGTAAAAAAAAAAAGCTGACAAATTGCTCTTAACTTCAGCCACAAATAATAAGCTTTTTGCATTTATTGACTCGTTCTTTCAAGATATTGATGACCATTCTGTTGAAGCTAACTTGAAAATTTTTGCATTCAAAATTCATTAACTTGTCGGAAAACACATTCTTAGTTCAGCATAACCACAAACGCCCATATGCCATGGTATAACACATACATTAAATGCCTGTCTAATATAAGAAACGTCTTTACTGCTCTCCTAAACTTTCATCTACCGACACCGTTTGGTCCGTGTAAAAATAGCCATGGAAGCTTACGTCATAGCAATTAAAGGAGCCAAATTCAATTTTTGTCACTCTTACTTCTATGCTCACAGACAATACTAGGAATTATGGCGATCAGCTGACCTGTCCACTGATAACCACATAAGCATGAAGATTCATCCCATAATCCTGTTCAAAGAACTTGGTGTGTGACCCTCCTTAATAATTCCTTCATCAGAAATTTATTTCGTATTTCAAACGTTCCTCCTCCTCCAACAAACCATTGCAACTACACCAAGATGCCTGGAATCATTGTTGATGTTCATTGCATGGTGCCGAAAGGATCTTTTCTTTGGCCACATTTAGTTCTTATCGACATAAATGACCTTCCATCTACTGTAAACTGTAATATTCATCTTTTTGATGATCAGTGTGTTATTTTCTGTGAAATAACTAACAATAATGACACTACTGCTGTGCAAAAAATCTAGCTGCTATAGAGAGCTGGTGTAATGCTTGGCTAATGGAAGTGAATACCAGAGACAGCACCAGGATTTTCATTGTGGGGTGGCAAGTTAAATTTCGGGTTGGTGTGATGATTCTGTCACCTTGCTGCTGATAAAGAGAAAATAAATAAAATGAACAAAATGTAGTGGCAGTAGCTTCACGAATTGACTGGCAAGGGAGCCCAATAAAGGCTGCATTATCAAGATTCATCCTCCTCATCAGGGTCTGTAGGAAGAGCTCAGCAATTTTTGATGTGGCGCACAACTTTTGGCCTTTCACCTCTCCTTGGCATGATATACTGATAGTGTATACTGTGTCCCATTTAAATAACATTGCTTTAGAATTCACTAGCTCCTACAAATACTTCGATGCTTGTATTTCAACTAACTTAACCTGGATGAGGCAGATTAATTATATCATCAGTTATGCTAAACGTGTTACGTTATCTCTGCTGTAATTTCCTCAGCATTTGATGAAGTTCACTAGTCAGGGACCATGGTCTAAAAACAAATGACGTTTCGGGAGCACTACGGCTCCCTTGTTCACTTCCTCCCGAAATGTAGCACTCCCAAAATGCCATTTGTTTCTTGACCATGGCCAGTGACCAGTGAGCTTCATCAGCCATGATTCCTGACCAGACAGTATGCTGTCGAACCATTGACTGCATCAATGTACGCCATCAATATGGACAACCGGCAGTCACAAATGTACGGCACCCGAAACGTCATTTGTTTTTTGACAATGGTCAGTGACCAGTGAACTTCATCAGCCATGATTCCTGACCAGACGGTATGCCACCAAACCATTGACTACATCAATTCTAGCACTTCATCCTCCCTTAAACTGCTGCTTTTTAAGACATTGATGCTAAACTTAAAGACACTAAATTTTAGTATGCATCATCAGTATGGGATTCTGCTCACGTCAGTTTAACCAATTCTCTGGAACTTGTTCAAAATAATTCCACTTGTTTCATTCTTTCTAATTACAACCGAATAGCCAACATATTGGCCATGAAAAGTAACCTTCAGTTTTGTTGTCTTACCATAAAATTTTATGATTAACTTTATTTCATAAACTTTTCCATCATCCTGCACTGCACAGCGAACTAATAGACCGATTTCACAAGCAGCTGCACAATGCCACCGCGATGCACCCTGGCAGTTTTGGTACTGCAGCCAGCGGCTGTATCAGCACGACACATGGTGTATTAGAAAGAAGCAGTCCTGTTTGCATTGGCCCACAGTATTTTGCTGCAGGCATGCTCGGTTTGTGGGGCAGGTGGCTTCACTTGAATGGCACCATGGGCTGTGACAGCAACACCAAGAAGAGGCCCCTGGGTTTGCGTTTTCTCGAAAAAAACTAAGATCAGTAAAAGAGTGCGTAGAAGGTAGCCTGGAATGCAGCTAAGAAGTTCTATTCAGGGCATTTCGATGTCTTCTGCGTGTGAATGAGTGTATGCTGGCAAATTATTAATTTTAATTTGAAGGTCTTAAGCTTCTCAAGTGCCTTTTATACACCTTTAAACTGTGTGGAGGGCACTTAAATTGTAGTGTGGGTGCCGTTAGTTCCACCATAGTGCTGCTTCGTCAAGTGATCTTTAAAATGACTTTTTCTCGATGTAAGGCTGTGGATGAAGTTTCATGTCATATTCAGGACTCCACGTTGCATGAGTGCTTGATGCGTATATTCACTCCTCCTATGCCATGCTGCCACATGAGCGATAACGCTTTCTGGTACTTCGGGGAATGACAAAGCATGGCAACAAAGACACGGAGATGTGAAATAATTCTTGATATTTTGTTGCACGTCAATCTTTGATGATACGTAATATTGGCCTTCTAGCAACGTGCCATTTGTGTTGGAATATTGCCTACATCTTACTCAGTATTTTTCACAAAAAAATAGGGAAACAGGACCAACAAGTTGATTTTTAATTGCACCAATGTTTAGTGATCAGTCAACATGTTGGGGTAAAAACTGAGGAAATAGCGAGTGACTCTATAGTGTCCTGGCAGTTAAATTTATATTGTCCTGAAGTTAAAAAAATCTGTGTTGCAACACTGAGCTCAAAAATCAACTTAAATGTCATGAATGTAATGACCATTAAATCTAACCGTTGCACACTTAAAATCTCCCTGATTTGCTTTTCCTTTCACATTTTACACTGAACTTATGCGTTTGTCACTACTGTATTTGCAGAAAACGACATAGCTTGCTCGTACTGCCCCGCTTTCTTGTTGGTAAGCCATAAAACACTTAGTGAATATATTTATGTGTTCATGTCATTAGAAAGAAACAGAAAAACATGCACATGACTTAAAAGAAAAGAACAGGTAGGATGATGAAGTAATAAAGACAACAAGCATGATATAGGTGAATGCCTGGATGGACACTGAAAATTAACAGGGCAAATAACTTGGCAATGCAAACATCATCTGAGGCTGCAAAAACACACACAACAGCATGCGTGAGGATTTTCTGCTGCCAAAATGCGTGAAAGTGACCGCAAGTGTGTTTCCATTGTCATCTGCAGCATTTCAAACACTAAGGTTTGGGTGACATGGACAGCGTCGCCACCTCGGTCACACCACTTATCCCATCACAGCAGTTGCAAACCTCTCACAGCACTGCACCTGATACAGTTTGCACCCCACACCCTGCAAGCTCATAGTGATGCCTCTGGCTCCTTTAGCTGAACACATTAGATGCCACAATGGAAAGGCGGGGGGATCTAAGGCCATTCAAGGCTCCAAGTATAGTGTGCTCTCACACAAATGGCACCGCAGAGGACCACATCTAAGATGGTGGCTTGGCTACTTCTGGTAAGCTCACGTAATGTGCAGTGGGCTTTGTAAAATCGGTCTATTCTTGATCCGCTCTATCATTCCCATAGCATTCATCACATTCACAACGTTGGTATCAATAGCTGTAGCACAAAAGTTTTTTCAGGCATTTATTCCTCTTGCATCTCACAGACAGAACCACCTTCGTGGTGAAACTGCGTAAATCGATGATAGCCAACATTTTTGGAGCTCTTTAGTTAACGTTGTATGATTAGGAGAAACTTGTTTGTGTAACATATTGCTGCATTTTTATTCAGTTTGTTTTACATTGTAGCACTCTCCTGTGTAATACCCCTGGGCCAAGGGGTGGGTGCTGTCGGAGGTGGGTGCTGCTGGAATAATTTCAGCCTCTCCCAGATGTCGGCAGAATATACGCTGCCTAAGATGTTAGCATATACCACTTTTCTAAAGACGTTATTTTCTGCCTTATTTTTGTTGTTGTGATAGCTCCTCAGTGTTAGTTTTTTTTATTTTAAAAGCCTTTATGCACTAATTTGAGTACCTGATCAGTGATGTTCACCGAGTGTTTGCGATGACTGTTGCAGAAATTAACGAGCAGGCCGTGCCCTCCTTTGACACAATCCTGTCCCAGAGGAGAAAGGAGTCATCAGCCAGCGTTCTTGTAGAGGTTGAAAACCGGCACAAAACAGCAGAGCTTTGTAATGAATGTTCGTTGTACGGGAAAATTCAGAAGGCATACTACTACACAGATAACTCTCATAAAGTAAGTAACGAATCATCATACAAATGTCTCTCACTTATTTACACGCTACTTTTTATGTATATTCACAATACTTCTTTCTTTCAGTGCCAAGTTCTGATAGAGTTCAGCAGTTCGGACGAGGCACTAGAGCTGTTACAGAAGTGTGGGCATCTGTCATCTGATGGCTTTCCCATGCGGTCAAGGCTATTGAAATTTGTTCCCAAGAATCGAACAAGAGCAACTAAGAAGTCTCTTTCTGTTGATATAGAAACCTCTTCAAACATTACACCCCAAGCCCAAGGCACAAAACTGGTTCAGAGCAATACGGTGAGGACGTCATTATTTCACCTCTGTTAGATGCGATGGTGAATGCTGTACTTGCCCAGAGTTTAAATCTTGGATATGCATATTTTTAAGAGTTTGTTGAAATAAATTTCTTCTGAGTGATAAAGGTGTGAACTAGCCACAAATTGTAACTAATATCACAAAAATGTGGCTTCAGCTTATAAATTTTGCATTGCAATATGATTATGAGGATGTGCTTACGGCACAGCAAAGGCAAAAAAAGAAAAAGTGTGCCCCCCCCCTCTACACACTTGCTTTCTTTTTTATGGGTGTGCTGCAGTGTAGAAATTGTGGCAGTTGAGTGCTCGTATATTTATTTATTTTTTTTACAAAGAGGACTGTTACACTTTTGCCTTGTCTTCTTTGTCATGCTTTGCAAATTAAAACTCATTGGTACTTGCTTTGCTCATTTCTCACTTTTTATGTTTTAATGTTTACACTGAATTCCCCCTTTTTTCTGCTTGAAGGCAGTGCCCAGTAGTAGCACACAATATAAGCACCTTAATTTGACTGTTACAAGGCAGTCAGAATATATGCTGGCAAGTTGTGGGAAGCTTTCTGGATTGTTATAGAAAGGATCAGTGACGCATGGCACTTCAGTTTACACAACTTGACAAAAGCACTTGTGTTAGGCAGGCCTGCTGGTGTGTGGTAATGTCAAGCATGAGATGTGTTGGCCCATCCTCAGGCATCTGACCTTTTTTTTTTTTAATGTCTGCACAAAAATTTAAAGCTGATTTCCTGATAAGGTTGAGTTTATAGAACTGACCACTTGCAATATTTTGTAATTCAACTGCTCTGCATGGCTCAAGTGTTTAAGAATTTTTATTTGCAGAAAGGTGCTCGCACGTCTCCTTTGAATGCTTTCTGGCCTCTCGACTTGTATGCTGTGCTCACTTTTAACAAGAAGCAGTTCTAAGCAGCCATCAGTTTTCCTAAAGGTCACATGTAGAGGGGAGCAAATAAAACAGGCCAATTTTTTAGTGCTTCATTCTTTTACAGTAACCAAGAGCTACGCAAGGGCTGAAGGCTCCTCTGCCTGGCCTGTCTGGTGTAAAAATAAGAGTGGTAAGAAATGTAGGCATTAGCATTGAGACATCAGCTTTCTTCCAGGGCACTTGTTTACTTTCAAAATGATTCTATTGGCAAGCTGACCACTTTCTCCTTGCCTCGGGCTTTTCTTTTTTGTCCCAGATTTATGGTAGAAGTGCAGTATGCTGAAAAAAACGTTTTAGATCAAATTCAAGCGGCCGCACAGCATATAACTTGCAGGACTCTCAGGCAGGTCAGGCAGCTCACACTAATTAATGCTTTACTTTATTTTCTGCAGCACTTGCAAGAGCCTCAAGGCAGTTGTGAAAGCTAGCTTGCACTGGCAATGATAGGGACCTAGAGACTGCTCTAGATACATAGCCAAGGTTTGCTGGCATACACCTGTATTGCACTCTCAATGCATGTACCAAGCTCAAAGCAACTTTATATTATTGTCATGGACATTGTAGTTGGTTACTCTTTCTACAGTGAATTTGATGTTTTGCATTCTCAGGATATTATAGTCTGAAGGTGCCTGTAAACAGTCTTTGGAAAGCATATATAAAATGCAAGTGGTTTATTAAAGAAAAGTCATCTCAAAGATTGCTCTAACAGAGTTGTATTGCCACATTTGTTCCTTGGAAAACAGTAGCACATATAGGCATTAATGCAGAGGTCACGCATTCAAGCAAAACAGTGCCCATGCATTTCTAACATCTGGCTTTACTATGGGAGGTTGACTGTTAGACTGTGAGAAAAATGTGTATGAGAGCTAAAAATGTCGAGAGGTGTAACACTAGATGTGTCAAAGAAAGAAATAAAAAGGTTATTCACAGTCTCCAATATGTAGCCTCTGCAGCAACGAAAACATCTTTTTTTGTGTGTGCATGCACATTTAGGGGGCTTTCCAATTTCTCATGGCACTGAGTCAGGTTCTGCCATTTAATAGTGCACTGACTGAAAAGCAATGTTCTATCTTTTTTTTTTCTTTAAATGGAATTGCCATGCTTTACCCCATCTTGCATGTTTAAATCCCCAATTATCTGGCCACTGTTTTCAGAAAAAAAAAGGGTTGGCTTCTGCTGACAGATATTTGGCCAAAAGTTATGAAGCAAGAAGTTTGCTGATGTGCATGGGACAGGACCATGCACATCTTCAACTTTACACATGAAAAGCCTAGTTTGAAGCATGTCTTTTTTCTTTTCTCTTCTTTCCTTTTTCACTGAACATCCAAGTTCAGCTCCCAAGAGCAACAGTTGCAGGTGTGCATAACATCAGAGGGCTGTGCTTGGTTTTCGCATGTCTATTTTTTATACGACCAGGGCCCTTCTTTCTAATCAGTTGTTTTCTTCAATCTGTTAAGCCATTACAGCCATTCAGACCACCGGTGTTTGCACAGGCCTTGTATTAGTGCAGGCTGGATTTACTATGTTTTGTAACCATATGAATTATGAAATATGCAGGCTAATAGCTTGAGCATTTTGACAGTGCTCGGAAGGAAAATAAGAACATGCTGCACTTGAGCCCGTGTGAGTATAAGCATTTTTACTGAAAACTATAAAACATCGTATAGTGATAGGCTCTGTGCTCTGAGCACATATGTGAAGGCATTCTTTGGGGTATCGCATTATGAAATGAGGTACAAGGCTAGTTAGGCCTGTCATGATCTCAGTCCTTTTATTTTTGCATCCACAGGTGATGCATTTCACCTGTCAGTGTAGTGAAAGTGGTTTAATTTGCACAGTGGAATGAATGGCAGTGTTCATGTTGAATAAATTAAGGTTGAATGTCTGCCAATCATTTAAGCTCAACAATGGTTGAGTGCTGCACCGCAGCAGCCTTAAAACATCTTTTGGCCCCATTAATTTGTACATGCATGCATTGTTCACCTCACAGATTGACGAGCAGATGGTGCACTTCTATGAGACTGAAAAACTGAGTGACCTTGAAACAAGGCTTGGATTTATTGTCTGCAAACAAGTTGAAGAGTTTATAGTTGGACTGTATCCCAAAGGCCAGGTGCTACCATTCGGCTCCCTGGTCAATGGCTTTGGCAGGCATTACTGTGACATTGACATGGTCTACTGCGTTTCGGAGGCAACAGTGAGTGGAGATGGCCACTTTCATGTGGTCTTTCTGCTGAATTTTTGAGGAAGATATTGGTTGCCATGGGTATGGAACCACATTCTGAATAATGAGAGCTTTTTCCGCAAAAAGCAGTATTTTTTTGTCTTGAAAACTATAAACCTCAATAGTTCTCTGGAAAACTCAACCGATTTACATACAGTACAAATGCTAGTTCAAAAGTCTTGCACTTGCACAGTGAGAAGCCACTGCGAAATTGTGAACCTTTTCACCAGACAAACATCTTTTTGTTATAATTCCTGAAAAGTTGCAGGTGTTTGTAACGCTCTGTGCACAGGTAGCAAGCAAGAACTTCTGTCCGAGTAATGATCAGAAGCAGCAAAATAATCATTTGAATCTTGACTCGCGAAATCAGCTCTCCTGCAAGGAACTGATTTGAACTCATCTTGTCAACCTGATTCTCTCAATACCACACTATTGGAGTTGCAGTTCCTTACTGTGAAAATTGCGTGCAAGAAAAAAACATTCCCTGTGGGCAATGCAGTCATGGCTGCTATGGGAAAACTGTGCAACCCCAGTAGGAATCCTCCTTTTCAGTATCTGTGAAGCTTAAGTGGGGACGTGGTTTTTGGTAAGCATTTTTTTATTTCATGATATATTTCTGTGAAATTTTTTGGACAAATTAGAAGTAACATTATGGCTTCTCTCACAAAATTTCACTGTTCATATCTCCAGAAAAATTTTTTGTATTATTTTCCCTCTAAGTCATGTAAAAAGGCTGCAGAGTTAGGAAAATGTGGCAGAAGGCAGGTTAAACATTCATTGTGTTCTTAGTGGCATGCTACACATTGACATTCTTGGATTTTTCTTTTTCAGAAAGTGTAAATGTTTGTTTTGTATCTTTGTGATGAAGTGTCCATTGACATATCTAGACTGAGAAGAAAATTTCATACAAGAAATTTAAAATTCACAAATTTGAAAACCAAAAAATGTCACGGCCCTAGGAATGCCAGTATGGCCCTAGGAATGCAACAAAGCAAATGGGGGTCAAAATAGATTAAATAGTCACAACGAAATTTGCTTCACAAGTTGAGCATCTAATCAGAGAACCGAAACGAATAAAAACACTGTGTGTTGTGCGATGTCCTGTGCTGTGCGATGTCAGTGCACGTTAAAGATCCCCAGGTGGTCGAAATTATTCCAGAGCCTTCCACTACAGCACCTCTTTCTTCCTTTCTTCTTTCACTCCCTCCTGTATCCCTTCCCTTATTGTGGGGTTCAGGTGTCCAATGATATATGATGCAGATACTGCACCATTTCCTTTCCCCCAAAACCAATTATTATTATTATTATAAAAACGCCAATTGCTCAAGTGTTTCCCCGCAGTGCACAGCCGCTGCTGTTCACAAAACAATTTTTTTAGAGTACTTCCGGTAGATTTAAGTGGCGTAACTCCAAGACAGCATAAAAATGAAGGATACAAGCAGATACAACAGTTATCAAATAATCAGTTTTTTGGCCATTTTTCGGGATTTCAAAGCCACGTCCTCCCTCAAGCATAAACAGGAAAAGTGTTTGATTGTTACAAAAGGTGACATGAAGCATGTTTTAGAACTTTTAGCCAAACACAGTGCTGGTAGGTGCAAAACTTTTCAACTGTTTCTTGTTTAAGTATCAACTCTACGAATAACAACACCCACTGTAGACCCTCAATTTTTAATCCTTTAAAATCTCTCTTTTTCCTATAAGAGGCTGTGCCTAGCTTTAACATTGTAATAACTTCTCCTGTTATTTTGGGATTGAACAAAGGTATGTTTTCTGGCATGTCCGACATTTCCGTGAAATTAGGTTCTTTAAGGGTCACTTGTAGCCATGTTTTTCACAAGCTATAACTGAAATTTTATGTTTTGTCAATGTCATTTATGAGCTTTTTGCTTGAACGTTGCTGACTAGCATTGCAGTGTACACTGTTGGCATACTTCCTAGTGAAAATAATGATAGTGTTGGCAATGTTTGTGCTATGTCGTGTAATGCGCTAAACTAAGCAAGAGCTATGCTGCATGTACATGCCATATAGTAGCATTTTTTGCCGTCCCGTGACATATGCAGACACCAGCTTTGTCAAGTCTTCACAGCCTCGTTCTCCCCTCCCAGCTTCCATCGTGCTTTCCCTCACCTGCGTGTTGCTAGAAGAGAGTTCCCTTCCCCTCCTATCTTCCATCCTCATCCGCTTTCCCTTGCCTGTGCAGAACAGAGCCGCGCACCAGACAGGTGTTCCACAAGCGGCTCTCAACATTGCAGTATAGGTTTCATGAAAACGTATATGGAAAAATACTCTGTTAACATCTTCATACTGTTTCTTAAGGATGTTGATCGTACTGGAAGTCATTCACACTCATTTTTTTTTAGTATCATTAGTTGCTAATCAGTGAGTCTTCAGTGCTTTCAAGCACAAGTTCAGTAGACTTGTAAGTGATGCCCTAAAGATGCATAGCCTTAGCGTTTATGTTGAAAAATATTCTATAAAGCAGGCTGTCAAGCTCTTGTAGCAAGGTGAGGTATGGTCAAAAATGCTGTCTGGAAACAAGTGGCAGTATAACTACTGATGCGTCATTTGTTGCCATTCCAGTTCTTGAAGCAGGCTGGTTTAAGTGTTGTGAATTAAAACCATGTGTCAGCATTTATATTGCAGTTTTTTTCGTGCCTCATGCAACCTAATGGTAAACTACACATCACAACCATCATTCGGTTGATGAAGCTGAAACCAAAACAGCATTAGAGAAGTTCAGTTATAAATTATTTAGTGGTTGTAGCCGAATACCATGCGGCAATCCATGTATCGTAATGTCTAACACATCGTTTGAAAGAAGAAAACACGCAAATAAAATTAGGTGTCTACAGTTCTTTAAATAACGTTGACAGCTGCTCTGGTCAGCAGCAGCAGCAGCAGAAGCAGCAGCAGATTTTGCTTATCGTCCTAGCTGCCATGGGCACTCGATGTTGCTGCTACAATTTTGCATCTTAAGATCTGAGCAAAAAATGAAACTATGCTCTTTAACATCGTAGCTGTACCCACTACAGTGGATTAGTGGCTATGATGCTTGGATGCTGAGCTCAAGGTTGTGGGATTGAATCCCAACTACGGCAGGTGCATTTCAATGGAGGCATAATGCAAAAAGCTTGTGCATTGTGCAGTATGCACTGTCGGTGCACATTAAAAAACCCTGTGTGGTCGAAATTAAACCGGCGGCCTCCACTATGGCATTCTGGGCCATTAAACCCTATATATTACCATATCATGACAATTGTCGGCTGCTTCGATTTTCTCTCGTTTGCCTATAGCTTTCTGCACTGGATGGTGCCACAACTTACAGCTTCTTGAAGTCTGCCCCTTTGATTTTCAAAGGTCTCATGGCCTCTTTTGTCTCCATGGCTATTTGCGGCAGAGGTATGGCAACTTAAGACATGTAGCTGAGCACTCTGTACCTTTGAACAAAAAAAGACGTGATTCTTAAAGGCCTTTGAAGTGTACCTGTGTCAAGGACCTGCATCTTGCTGCCCACTTATCACAGGCTTCAACCTTTGGTTTCTGAAACCTTCAAACATTAGCCTTGTAGTGTGTGTTATTTCTAAGGTTAGCTTCTAAATGTCTAAGGTGCTCACAAAGCATATAAATAAAACAGAAAAATGAACACTATAAAACGCGCCAACCTTCATCATTTATTAGCCCTTAAGGGTCCTGTTACCTTTAAGGTGATGGGACCCTTAAAAGTTAATAACAGTTAGTACGTATTATAGTGTTAATTTTTCTTGTTTTTATTGATATGTTTTGTGAGTACGGTTTTGCTCTGTGTAAACGTCTAGTGGTTTTGACATAGCACTGCATGTGCTCTTTTTTACGCGCTGGCCTTGAAATGTCTTGACGCATACATTATTCCTTTCGATGTGCAGGAGCCCAGTGGAAACCTTTACTTTCAAGAAAAGAACCAAGTGATCAATGACAGAACGCTTGTGCAACGGCTTCTGGAAACACTTGGAGATCTGCTCCATTATGTGGTGCCTGGTGTGTCTGAGGTGCAGCGCATTCTTCGGGCTCGTGTGCCTATTGTCAAGTTCCAGCACAACATTGTGGGCAGAGAATGTGACCTGACCCTAAGCAACATGTGCGTCTGTCATGCCTGCTTTTCTCATCGATTGCACTGTGTTCGTATTTTAATTTCACGCATCTTTGTATGAAAAAGCATTCAAAGAGCATAAGCTGAAGAAAATTAAGCAAAGAGACAGTATACAAAGTTAGTTGTGCTGATATCTGAATAAGAGCCAGTTGTTAGGTGCCTATGACTTTTGAGCTGTAGGAATGAACACCGCCACAAAGCCGTCCCTGTTATAAGTAGTTACCAATAAGCAAACATTTCAGTGTATTTTTGTGTTGCTGTGTTCACAAAGGTCTCTTCTGTGGTGTAAAGCTGTCAGTTTATCCTTGTACCTTCTGCAGCCATTTAGAAAAGCACAAAAAAGATTACTCATCGTGTTGAGGCATTGTTCTTTTCTACAGAAAAGTAGAATTTGAAGATGCTGCACCAATGCAAACAAAATTAAACAAGTTTATTGTACTCTCCAATGCCTCAAGGCCCATTTTCAAGAGATAAGAAGTATTTTATTCTCAGTTTTTCAAGAAAAGTGGATGGTTGTGTGTCGCTGATAACTCAGACGTGATGACATAGCATTACTGTTATTCTTTTTGTGCCAGTGAACTATTCCATTATGGACTTACATGTTTGCCTTGCTGCAGCACTTCACAACTGTATAGTTTAAATGTTGGGGAATATGCAAAAGTGTTCATACACAAAGCCTGATTTTCCAGGGGTTATGGCCTTTTTTTTTTGTCGCATCCTGCCTTAAAATGATAACTGTCTAGTGTTACAATGATACCCTCATAAACTTGGCTTTCACATAGGAAAGGCACCTAGTAACATATAAAGGAGCTCGATGCAGTGGATTGCCACTAAGTTAAATGTTTATTGTTTTGTATACATTATGAGATACTTGTACTTTGCTTCACATATATTTGCAGGTATTACTAAAACGGAATGCACCTCTTTTATATGTGTGGCCAGTTAGGTTGCGGTACCTTTTGTGTTCAAGGTAGGAGCTGAGCCTTGGCAATGTGGCCTGGCACAACCACCTGGTGCTTCGCTGGTGAAAATGATCATGAATGAATGATCCTATAGATTGAAGCGTGCCTCTTACATTAAGGACTTGTTTCATCTGTATGAATCATTAAAATCAAATAGAAATAAAATGCCAAAAAACAAATTACTTGAGTCAATGCAAAATGAAAAGCGATGTGGATGAAATGGTGTAAAACGCAAAGTAGAAGGCAGCTGCAGTGGTACACTTGTTCCAACATCATGCAGAAAGACTAAGTTTAGCCACAGAGCCGGTTTGTGCAACTTTAGCCTCTGCACGTGGAGAAGTCAATCTAAACAAACTTGTGCACTGCATTTCTACCATGTGGATGACACTGTACATAATCTGCCTTTGTGAACTGTGGGATGAGCAAAGAAAAAACACGTTTGAGTGTTTCAGTAGAATCACACACTTCATGTGCACATTGTGCATTCCAGGTCATTCTTTTGAAAAGCTGCTTTGCAAGTCAGTATACAAAGGCCTCTATGATCCGTGTGTTTCGCCCGTGCTCATTCTTGCCACTGGTGATGACTACTGAATGGGCATTCACTGTGCAGGTCTGGAGTGCATATGTCCCGGCTTCTCTATACCTGCACGCAGCTGGCACCTGCCCTCTGCCCACTGCTGTTCACAGCTCGGAGCTGGGCGATGGCTCAGGGTGTAACAAGCAAAGTGCCAGGCACATGGATCACAAATTTCCAGCTGACTTTGCTGGCCATTTTTCATCTGCAGCAGTGTGGCCTTCTGCCATCCCTGAGGGACCTTGAAGGTATAGTTGTTAAACTGTCTGAACTCACCAAAAGCAGAGGAGATTCATTGGGAGCTTGCACTTGCTCAGTAAGATGTGTGGGCGGTCACTTCACTAGGGCTAGCTAACTTGGCATCAAATCAGAGCAGAACTGAAAGCAGAGAGAGGAAAAAAAGTGTGGTTCTTTTTTTTTTTTGCTAGGTGCGTAAAGCTTGGCTAGAAGTTGGGCACTTTTTCTTAGTCAAGCACTGAACAAAGAAAACTGAGATGTTTTGTGTAGCGTCAGAGTACCTTAATACTCTCCACTGCTAACTACTTGCCATTTTATACGCAGCAAAAGATGCATGCAAATCAATAGATGTGAAACCAATCAGTTGAGCTACTATGTCCCGTCTGTTCCAATGAATTGAATAATCATTTCATGTATTTTCATGCCAACATTATATAGCCTGTTATTCTGTAGATTATGCATTTACAGCAGTGCTTTCCTTAAAGGTTCAGTCATCTGTTTTCTGTCAGTGACTTGTTGCATGAAAACCTTGCATGAATTTTTACGAATGAAATTGTCTGCCAGTCATAATTATGGTAACCTGCTTTTGCTGTTTTAGTTGCACAAAGTGCCCTACACATTCAAAATGTGCAGTCTTCTCACTGTCTGTAGTAGGGGCTCTCAAACTGGGTTCAGCGGAACCCTTGGGTTTCTCTGTACTTTTGGGTTCCCTGAGTGCCTATATCCAAGTGTGCCTCTACCCCTACTTTTCCTTTACCCACTTTATTTGGTACTAATCATACTGTAGTTGCTGATAAAGCAAACCATTTGACAATACAGCCAGCCATTAATAACTGAGTTTGGTCATTCTTTGGAGTACTGTGCATCTGCATGCATGTCAGGCAGGAAGGTTGGAAGCCAAGACACGTGGGGTTCCTAAGCACCTTTTGAAAGCCTTTCTGGTCATCCATGGCTAAAATGATTGTGAATTCCTGGTCTAAAGCCTCTACAGTAGCAGCACGGGTAACACAGGGTAACATAGTATCACTAGGCAACTGTTTAGAACAACATAATGTTGCTTAGGAACTAGTCGAATGAGCTTGCAGGAATCCACCAAGGTGGAGTCAAATGTGACGAAGGGAATAGTTACTGTTAACATTCTCTTGAGGCACTTTTCTTTGTTCCCATGCGACTGTGGTGAGATGGGCATCAATTGCAATTATTTTCCTTGTTTGCCTGGAAACCATAGTAAAGTACTCTGCAATCAGGCTGATGAAGACTCTCTCTCAATGAGCTAGGTATTATTGTAACATTTATTTAAAGAAAGTTGTGTCACTCCTTCTCATCTCTTTGTTTAAATTGTGAAAAGTCTGCAGACGGAATGGTTGGTGTGTTATTGATTGCTGGGTGTGCACTGATGTTCATGCTTTTCCTGTCTTTTTTTTTAGTTTTTGTACATTCTTTCAGCTGTGTTTTGCTAGGTTTTGCAGTGAAAAGTGTTGAAAACAAGAACATTTATATGTATTCTTATTTTCTTAATGTTGTTCAGAAAAGAAGCGCCTCAAAGCATGGCAGAAGTCGAGGGTACTAGATGGGAAGGATGAAGCATTGGGTAAGATATGGTTTTCCTTATGCGCTTGCTATTGGATTGAAAAGCAGGATTGCTTGAATGTTTTGCTGAAAAACGTTTCTGTGTTCACTCAGTGTCTGCACGAATTGCATCGTCATATGTGTTGCTTCTGGCTTCATAATAGGATGTACTTGTGGTTAGTTTATTCTCAAGGCTTTTGATGGCTGTGCCCATTGTCACAAAATACTAAGGAATCCATCCAAGTTGTTCTGGATTGCAAAATTCTAGCTGGCACACCTTCCAGCAAAGAAGAAATAAGTGGCATGCTGTCGTGCACAACACAATGCCTCTTGACCATTAAAGGGCAACTCTGGGTCTTTACAAATATTTTGACTTGATAGCCATGTCACATTCCTTAGAATCCTCTCTTTTGACTGCAACAAGCCATTTTTCAGAATGCTGAGTGGGATCATTTTAAAACAGCAAGCA
Organism: Amblyomma americanum; assembly: GCF_052857255.1. Classification (NCBI taxonomy): domain Eukaryota; kingdom Metazoa; phylum Arthropoda; class Arachnida; order Ixodida; family Ixodidae; genus Amblyomma; species Amblyomma americanum. Next base: position 307,281,238 of record NC_135497.1, on the reverse strand, counting down.
TCAAACCGAAACCAAAACTCAGTCTGTGGCCATGGACAATGCTTCGCGTGACACACTGATTACATCACTAACATAACTAGGAAAATACTCTGGCGCCAATTGAATGGCTAAAGTAGCAGCTGAAAATGATGTGTCCTTTCTTAAAATGCCTGAGACGACCTAATACAAGCCTCAAAATTTTGTTACTGAAGCAAGGGGCAGATATTAATGTGCGGGGAATGTTTGTGACATCGAAAATGCAGTGCTACCCGTAGAAATACAGTTTTAAAATCACATTTTGCTGGAATGAAATGTCACACGGCTGGCAAACTTTTCGAAAGTAATCAGGAACGAGATTCAGTTTTTTTAGAATATGGTAACTTCTAAAAACCATGGGAGCTGTCTTTTAGGTTTCAGAAACCTTTGTAGAGGTTTACTTTAGGTTTGGTTTATAGGGTTTAACGTCCCAAAGCGACTCAGGCTATGAGGGACGCCGTAGTGAAGGGCTCCGGAAATTTCGACCACCTGGGATTCTTTAACGTGCACTGACATCGCACAGTACACGGGCCTCTAGAATTTTGCCTCCATCAAAATTCGACCGCCGCGGCCGGGATCAAACCCGCGTCTTTCGGGTCAGCAGCCGAGCGCCGTAACCACTGAGCCACCGCGGCGGAGAGGTTTACTTTAGTCTTAACTGTCACATCCTTGATGCTAAGGCAGGCTGCTATAATGCGCTACTAATTTGAAGATTGCAATTTCCTGCCTGCACAAGTGCTATTAGTTTTAAGGCTACATTCATTCCTTATGTGCAGATGATTCGGAATAGCCAAATCGCCTAATGGCATGTGCCGAGTTCTGGAGCCACCGGAGTAGTTTTAGGGCTAATTAGGCCACGTGAAACCTTCAGTACACACGTGTCAAATCCATCTGCCTACATAGTATTAAAATTCTGGTTCAAACCTCTTTTTGTTAACTTGTTGAAGGTCCCAATTAGATCATTGCTAAGCTCTCTCTGTGGGAAGCACATTGGCTTCTACAAAGCTTCTTACTACAGAGTGATAATGGATGGAAGCCACCCGAGGAAAGTCTGATGGCTAGAAAATGTAGGGCATGATGTCAGCTACATCTTATTGATAATCTTATCAGTAAGAGAAAGGTTATTGTAATGCTCTACCGTGGTGGAATGTTTAGTGATTTCACCATTCTACAGTTGACTTTGTGAGACTTCTCAGCCAACTCTTTAGAGGACTGGAGCCTCTTTAAGCTCACTTCTGCTGTGCCACACCCCTGAATGTTTTTACTCATCTTTGCTCCAAGTTCTCTGATTGACTGCATTGAGTACTTTTGTCTACTTGCTGTCAACTACGCACTCCAGATGACCTGCTCATGCCAACTTCTTTTTTTAATTAGAGCTGGAATTTCCTTCACTCATCCTGAAGCCATGCTATTTATGGCAAGGGCCAAAAAAGTTTGTAATTGCCATTAATTAACAGGTGGAACCACTTTGAAGCTTGCCCAAGATACCTGCCAGCTTCCAAATGGCACCTTATGAAGTTTCTGCTGGGATGCTTCATTTTCAGGATGGTAGTCTATTGGGCAGAAAGTGGGTTTACCTCAGCACTGATGAAATCTGCTCATGGTGTGAAAATCAATAATAGGGTTTTTTACAGAAATGAAGGTCCAGGACCATACTTACTAATGCACTCGATATGAGCTGCAACACATGAGCTGTGGCCAGAAGTCAGTTCTTGAAGCGGCGTTGCCAGCCTGGCACTGCTGGAAATTTGTGCACTTACTCGTCGATGCAAAGAGCAATGTACACTCAATTTTTGTTCAACTTAAATGCTCTGTATAAGGGCGCGTTATTTTACTATAAAGCGGAATCCTCAGCAGGTTCACTCCAGACATGTTGCAAGTCATATGGAGCGTGACAGTACATCCACAGTCTTTTGACGGGTTATTATTCCATCCTTCCTAGACACCGTTCTCCAGTTCGCTCCCTTTAGTGCTTTTTCAATCTTCTCTGCAGTTATGCCCGCAATATTTAAATCTTTGACTCTCACGCGAGATGACTTGTCCTAGCCTTGGTCATTGTCACATGGCAGTGACTACTGTTTTTCTTTGGTTTCTGATTAGCTTGTTTCTTTATTTAGTGTCCCTTGCACCTTTGCACTATTCTATGAGAAAATGTTACGTGCTTTCCGTCTCTTCTGACAACTGCTTCGGTTCAATTTTATTATTGGTGCTGGCACTGTCTTTGGCGTGTATAGTCATCACATGGAGGACCAAAGAAATCCTAACTTCATCGTCAGTACTCTATTTCCTTATGAGGTCTTTCAAGTGTAGCTGACATATTAATTCGGTCTGCTTGGAGTTGCAGTTTTTTGCCCAAATTATATACATAACGGTAGTTAAAATTATCCAGAGTTGAATGAAGTTTGTGGTCCAAGGCAAAACTATCATTAATGACACTGACCGTCTTGTTTCGTTTGGTTTTATGAGGTTTAACGTCCCAAAGCAACTCAAGCTATCAGGGACGCCGTAATGAAGGGCGTCCCCCATAGCCTGAGGCACTTTGGGACATTAAACCCCATAAATCCAAACCAAACAAGACAGTAATACAAAAAGCTAAATTTTAATGCTGGCAGAATTGATATGTGCTCGCATTGGCTTCTCACAAATATTGGCATTTACAAGCTTGTCATCAGTACTTTCAGTTATTGATGGTATGCATGCATTAATGTCATGTCTCAGTGGTGCTGTATGCTCTACACCCAAGTCAGCTTTGCCTATGCATAGCAGGCAGTTATTTCAGCAGGTACATTTTATACTTGTACAGCTAAGCCATAGTAGATAGTAAAAAGAAGTGAACAGATTGGATTTGACTACATAATGCAGCGGCTGTAAATTGAGGTGTTGCCAGATGTTTTAAGTGTCAAACAGTGCAGAAAAGCGTGATGTACCAGGAAGAGAAAGACACACCACATGCATTGTCTTTCCGTCCCTGCTTCACCGTGCATTTCTGTGTTGTCCGCCAATTATGTGACCTCACAACTAGCGTGGATGTCATATCAAAGAAACCAACATTAATTTAAATCAATGAAAGCATAGGGAATGCATTTTTTCCATTGACTCCTCTTGTGTGTAGATTGTAACAAGCCCTTAATTTTCATACCCTCGTATACTCGGCAGTCCAGATGTCACAGTTACTTTCCAAACGTTATTAGATATGGTGTCATATTCCACTTTGTTCTTGATTACTGCTTAAAAATCATGCTGGCTGCATTTTCAATGTATTCAATTCTGTGGATGTCAACATTTAGCTCCCTGTGGCTACAAGAGCCTCATCTTCCTAATTCAGTTTAAAGTTTTGTTCATTTTCCTTTGTCCAACATGTTTCTTAGCAGAAGTACCAACTAGCCCAAAACGGTAGAATATTGCTGGCAAGTTTTCTGATAAACAAACTTTTGCAAGGCTCCCTGTCGAAACACCATTGTATCTAATACAAATCAGTTTCTCTTGAACAAATTTCAGCACACTGAAAATTTCAATTCTGTGAACATTTTGTGAAGCACTGATGTAGTCTTTCCATGTCAGACGTACAGCATTTTGGCATATTTCATCCGCAGAACTGCGGACGCTACACTTGTAAAGCTATGAATCTTAAACCTTTGCAGTGCCATACTTTCATTTGTGAAACTGCAGAATGCCATATTTGCTTGAGACTGGTACAGCTAATAAGAACAGAAAGTTGGGCTAGTTGGTGTGGATTCACTATCAACTGAACTTTTATTCACTGAAAGGAAGCTTTATAGGCGTGATAAAACACAAAAACAACAAAAGGAACCGCCACAACCGATGTACAAAGAAATCAATGACATTTCATTCCTGCGTGATAAGGAACACCACAGCAACAGGAAAACCAAATTCAATCACATCAGGCCAACTCCCCGTACTGTCTACTTGCCCCCAAGAAACTGCGCAGAAAAGGAACTTCCTTATCCTGCAGGCTGACCGACGGTGATGCGGCACACGCTTCTCTCTCTTTCTTAATCAAGTAAGCTTCTATCAGCTCCCGGCATACCCTATCTTTGTGCCTGAACAAGATACTTGTCCTGTCAAGGTGAGGAAAGCAATCTTTGCAATCCCTGCAGTGCAAAGCGAGGTTGGAGGACACAGCACCTTTTAGAGATCTGCGGTGTTCCGCTACACGCTCATTGATACATCGACCAGTCTGGCCGATGTAATTCTTACCACATGAAAGTGGAACGCGATACACAACACATGTGTCGCAATCTGTGAGCCTCTTTCTGTGGGCTATCGTGCAATCATTCACTGCGCGGTTACCACCATGCTCAATCTTTTTGCGCACAGCACTGCACACACCACCGAGTTTGTTCTTCGCGGTGAAAACAACTTTCGCCCCGTACCTCGCCCCCACTTTTCTTAGGCGATGTGAAATGCCGTGCACGTAGGGGATTCCTACCAATTGTTTTTCCACAACGTTCTCTTTCGCGATGACCGGGGGCCTGCCTGACCTGGCTAAGATCCTTTCAGTGACCCTACCCAGAGTCTGATCAGGAAAACCTGCTTCCTTTAACCTGCGCGTTTGTCCCAGGAAGCTTGTTCCAACCTTGTGGGAGCAGGATTTTGAGAGAGAAGCTTTTAGGCAAGAAGTAGCAATGCCGGCCTTTACCAATTTTGAATGACCAGAACTGTGATTGAGGAGGGGCTTTTCCGTTCGTGGGTGATACTCCCAGCACACACCACTCGCGTGCCAATCAATCCTCAGGTCTAGGAACTGGATGAAGCCTGACTGTGGCAATTCAAATGTGAACTTCAGACCGTCGCCCCTTTCCTTGAATATCTTGACGACATCCGGGATAACCCTGGGGGAGATATCCTTTAAGAAAATCAAAAAATCATTCACGTACCGGAAGACTCTCACTGCAAAATCAGCAAGATCCTCAGCTAGTTTTACGTCCATCCTGCTTAGGAAAATGTCGCTCAAGACAGGTGCGACACGGGATCCAATGCAGACGCCGGACCTCTGGACGTACACTTTTTCACCCCACCCAACGAAGGTTGAGTCAAGGCAAAACGATAGGAGCTCTAGGAAGCTTTCCACTGAAACACCACAATCCGCCACAAACACAGCCTCGTCATTATCCACGGTGATGCAGTCCTTCACATACTTCATAAGCTGATCATGGGGTAAAGAGTAAAATAAATCTTCTACGTCTATGCTGAAGGCGAAATGCCTCTCTCCCTCTACCTGTGACAGAAACTTCACAACACCGGCAGAGTTCTCCACCAAAAATGGGTCGGCCAACGTGAGAGAACCAAGATGACGCTGAAGATACCCAGAAACAGCATGCTGCCAAGTGTTCCGCTCCGAAACAATTGCCCTGAAGGGAACGTCCGGCTTATGTGTCTTGGCTGTGAAAAACAGGTCTAGAACGGTACCTTTGCTATTACTGACCATAGCACCCAGTCGATTGAGGTTCATTCCTTCCAGGAGGACCTTAGCCCGTTTCTTGATGGCAGCAGGCCTCAGAGCCACTTCTTTGAAGTTCTTTTCAATTGCCTCCCCTGCCTTCCTCCTGAACACTTCTTCTGGTGCTAGGATAAAGAACCCCTCCTTGTCAGAAAGGACGGGCCTTAAGCCCTCAGCCGCCAAATAGGTTACCAGTTCTTTCATTATTCCTGCAGTTCTCGGTTTTCTTTTTTGGTCCATTACGATTGCGGAGCACTCGTTGACGCACCTGGATTTATCAGCGTCGGGAACAACCCGGGAGACCGCGCGCGAGAGCGCCAGCAGCTCGAGTGGCGTCATGGCAGGTTCGAAGCAGAATTTAGGACCCAGTTCCAGAGTTCGTCAGTGACGGTCGTCAATCACCCTGTCCCCTAAGACGGTAATCTTCCCCGTAGAAACGGAGGCTTTCTTCCTTGTTGGTAGCCTAGGACGAATAGTGTTCCACAAGAACTCCGTTAGGCTGTGTGCTGTTTTGGACCAATCCTCGTACATCCGGAGCTGCTGCCGCTCATTCACACCAATCCCGCAGTGGACGCGAAGGCAGAGCCTGTAGAAGCTACGCAGCCGGCTTGTAGCCTGAGCAGTGGCCATACATATTGGCTAATGCACTTGCCCTAGTCATGGTCATAGCTGCAGCCAGGTAGCAATCGCGTTTCACTGTGTGGCGCAGTGGCCTTAGTTTCTGAAGTGGTAGAGTGTTTTGAATTTCAGTATTAAATGTCAATGTTCAGGAGAAAATTACTACCTGTTATCAGAATTGCTAAGTGCACCACACATAATTAGATTTTTCGGTGTTGCAAAATAAATACCTTCAGGAACTATTTGAGTGCTTGACAGTATTTACATTGGTTCATAAAATGAGCTGCCGCCAAGTGTTAATTACAGTTGAGTCATCTTTCTAAAGCCAACATTTCCTTCAGGTTTCCTGACATTTGTTCAAGTGGCATTTTATTGTGTGGTATGTTCTCATGCAGCTCTGGTACCAAGTAGTTTTGTAGTATGCATCACTTTTTTTGTGTTAAACAAGCTTCATTCACTGCATTAATGACACTAATTGCATCTCTTGCATTTTTGCTTGCAGAAGATTTGTTGAAGAGCTTCTACGAGTTCTATGCCTCCTTCAACTTCAAGAGCAAAGGCATTGCACCATATTCTGGCCAGATCTTGGAGAAGCCTGAGTATACTGCCATGTACATACAAAATCCGTTGGACCGGCAGCTAAATGCTAGTCGTAACGTGGGTCTGAGTGACCTGAAAAAGCTGCAAAGCCGCATGGCCGATGCCCTCACCCTTATGGACAATGCACCTCGCAAGATCACCATCGAGAAACCATGGGGCATCATGGCGCTGTTCACTGCGACTACAGCTGCCGCCAAGAGGCAGCAGGAGGCGATGCACAAACGCTTTCAAGTACATGAACTCTTCCATGAAGGCAAGGAGGCCGGAGAAAACTATGTGGTTGAGGCCACTGCTTCAGGCATTAAGACTGCCAGCTGATGCACGCCATGGAGTTGGAAGTAATGCAAACAAAGACCCGTGAAAAGGTGCCATCAGCCACAGAAGTACTCAGGAGAAAGAGCTATGTAAAAATGCGTGGTACAAAAATATATACCTACATACCATGCTGGGTAGCATATGACATGTCATGCCTAGCGTTTGTGATTTCTAGTGGTCACATTTTGTAACTGAGCTAGCTGGACTTGTTTGTTAAAGTTGAAAGTGCTGTCTCGCTGTTTTGCACAGCTTTTTAACAGTTTTGCAGGATAGCTATCTTGGCCTTATAGCGCTTGTGTGAAAGAACTAGGCTGGATGTTGCGGCTTTTAATACTTGCACATCACATTTTAGCATTCTAGTCAGTTCTTGGCCACTACTGTAACAACTTTTTGATGGAGCCCAGAAACACATTTTAAGGGCAACGCTGGCCAGTGTGACTTGCATGAAAGTTAAAGGTGCACTGAAGAGGAATCTGAAATCGGCTTTGTACCGCGGGAACTCAACCTACTCTCTCCGAGCATTCTTAAAACTTCAAATTATTGTCCTGTGCGGCCGATTTTCTTATTAAATCGAATTAAACGTCCCGGCTCTCGCCATTATTTTTTTTTGACTCACCTCCGAAAAGAGGAGGAGTCAGCCAACGCATGGAGTTCCTTTCAGCCAATCGCGTGGCGGGTTCAGTTTTGCTTTTGTTTTTTAGGTTTTCATGAATAAATAGTTTCAGTTACAGACTACGTAGGTGCAAATTAGGCCCATGGAAATAAAAATATGCGTGGACTCTGCTTTCACCAATCACTACGTATCACTCCGCCGATGGTAGAGCGGCAAGCTGCGACGTGGCTGGCTGGAAGGCACTCCACACGTTGGCCGACTCCTCCTCTTTTCGGAGGCGAGTAAAAAAAAAAAAGGCGGTAGCTGGGACATTCAATTCGATTTAATAGAGAAATCAGCCGCACTTGACAATAATTCAAACTTTCTAAGAATGCTCGGAGCGTGCAGATCAAGTTCCCATGGTAAAAAGACGAGCTCAGGATCTTGTTCTGTGCACCTTTAATGCAGGCAGAAGATTGTAGTGTATACGCTATTCTTTACAATGGCTGCTGGGTGTATCACATCTCATCTCCATCGCTTTTTAATCAGCAGCTGTATCCCATATACCTATGACCAGAACATAGTTGTTTGGTGCCTGCTAATTTCCTCTAGCTGCAAAAGAGAACATATTGCACAAGCCTTGTGACTTAAAGCAAAACAGCTTTAACCAAGAATGCATGTTGTTTTTCAACTGTTGTTTCATTCTGTGTTCTTTTATCATATTCTGTATCCAAGAATCTAATATCCTTGTCACGTGACACTCCTCGGGGACCTTTGCAGTGAAAGCACATCTTTTCACCAAAAAAGCAAAACCTTAAAGGAGTAGCGGCGCAGCTACGTGGTGCAGCCCAAAGGTTGAAGAGTCGTTAAGCTTTAGCACCCATTGCTGTGAGTAAGGTGGCTTAAGTAAGAGTTTTAATATAGAAGTGGCGTATTCCATTCATTTGTTCAACTTAGAAATTTATTTTATCTTACTTCCTCCGTCAGAGAACGGCAGCTTCTCTCAGCAGCAGCAGGTTTTGTTTATCGCCTTGACTACCATGGGCACTCTGTGTTGTTGCCGGCCCCTGCAACATTTTTTTTACTGTAAACACCCGTCCAAAAGCAAAACCAGACATACATTTTTATATTTATTAGATGTTTTCAAGCATTGTTAGCTGCTTGGATTTTTTCTTCTTTGCTTTTACTTTCCTACGCTGGACAGCGCTGCGATTGCAGGTTCTCAAGGGCCACTCCATTGGACTCCGAAGGTCTAGAATGAGTGCCTTCACATCCAAGGCCCTTAGTGGCAAAGGCACAACAGTAGTGCTGTGTAGCTGCGTACGATGCGCCTTTGAATATAAAGACCCGAAACTCAAAGGCCTTTGTGGCGCCCATGGGACAGGGGTATATTAATGTACAGTGTATGTGTTATGCTTGGTGAAACCTCTGAAAAAGATGACTCGTTGGTTGTGAAACAAAGTATTGAGGGACTAAGAATCCTTAAGTGGGTACACAAGCTTGAGGCACAACTTCAAGGGGTACTGAAATGTTTTCCATAGTTCATTCACTGGTCATGCACCCCAAATCCTATAACTGTAAGCCTTGGCATGATGTAATTAAATTAATTTGTCAGATGCAGTATGTTGCATGCAGCTATTCATTCAGGCCTATTCGTGAATTTAGGCCTATTCATGAACGGCGATAAAAATGAAAATGACCATTTCCATTTTGGCCCTCGTTTAACATCTAATTTCATCTAAGAGACTGATGTTGAGGCATCATTAAGTGAGCCCAGCATACTCGTACAGTAAGCACAATACGTAAGTACATCAGCCACAATGGCATGCAGGTTATTTCCCAGCATGCACTTAAGGCAAGTGACACTTGACAGTGCACTACAGTTGCAAGGGTCAAACAGTGTACTGCATCACCCCAGTGCTAAAAACATGTTTGTCTCCATATTTCAGTGCTTGTGCATGGTGGAGAACAGAGAAGGCTTTTCTCTTTGGCCTCCACTAGCATGAAAGGCTGCAGGCAACAGCTAGTACATGGGCACTGGCTTTCTATCATATTGCTGCAACTAAACTTGCAGCAGCAGTGTGGTGAGCGGGAAGCAGAAGTAAACATCCCTGTACTTAGCACATATGATGCTCCAACACACCTCAGTCTCCCATTGTCATCGAGTGATTTTGTGCAGCTTAGCACAGTCATGAGAACTGCACATTCAGGTATAGTATAGTACAGTGCAATATTTTCTCATTCCTCAGGTGTAATGCAGCAGTGCTTTAGAAATTGAGTGTAAGCAGCCACAATGCATCTTGTCACTTGAACATGGTAAATCAGTTTCATGAGCTGCATACTTGCGAGCCTGTTATTTTCCAAGTTTCTAAATTCAGGCAGTAAAACTGGGACGCTATCTTTGGGGTCAAAAGTTTGGTTTAAAAAAAAAAGTTTTTTCTGGAGGCTGTTGCACAGTTCATTTTTCTGGCTAATTCCTACAGAAGATTAGGCACTCGTTAAAACATAAGACAACCATATATTTACAGACAAGCTATAAATGATTGGCTAATTGCACATAGAGTATGTTTATATAGTCGCAGTTTGTTCTTATTCTCAGAATCTTTCATTCTCAACATTACCATCTGCACTCGCACATTTCTATGTCCACCTTGCCACCTTTCTTGCATGTATTTTCTATCAGCGTCCATTTAATGTCACCGCTGCCATTTGAAATATGCAGGCACATCAAAATAAAGTGCTGTTATAGCATGGGGCAGCGCCTGGTCCAGTGATGGTGGCAAGTCAGACCAGTAGTTTTGTCCTAGGGCTTGGTTTCAAACAGATTTTTTGAGCTTGTTGTGCAGCTCAACGCGTTGGAAGGCTGGGGGAAAAAAAAAATTTACTATTTCAGCAATCAGTAGAATAGAGTGCAAGATATCTGCTAATGTGTCTATACTTTTTCATCTCAACTGAAATGAAGCTTCAACTGTTTGTAATTCTGAGCTGCATGGTTGGTAAGGAAACTATGGGCAGAAATGGCATTTAGCCCCATTTTTCCAAAACTAGATCAGGATGCAAAGAGTCTGAAAGTTCTATATTTTACCCAAAAATGACAGGCCCCATACATACTACAGCTGAAGGGCATGAGTGATTAAGTAATTTTTCGTAAGCTTTATGCAGATTACTGGTGATGCAAGTTGGTAAGTTACTTTCAAATCAGCCGGAAGCGAATTTCTGGTCTGTGTGGGTTAACGTCTCAAAGCGACACATGAGCTATGAGGGACGCCGTAGTGGAGGGCTCCAGATTAATTTAGACCACCTGATGTTCTTTAATGTGCACGGGTAATACAGAGCAGTCGGGCATCTTTTGCATTTCGCCTCCATAGAAACGCGGCCAAATGGGTCCTCCGGCTAGGCAGCAGGGCACCCTTACCACTAAGCAACCGCCATCGCGGTGGGTTATTAGTCAGAAGCATTTTGCTTCATTGTTTAGTCCCATTTTCTGTTTGGGTTTGTGCAGATTTTGGAGCACACTTTCACAGATGTGCACTTTTGTGACAGAGTGCTTTGAGGAAATGGCTTGTATTCCAGCTTCTCCTTACAACAGCATACAAATATGACTGAGGAACCAACTTGCAGCTAAAATTGCACCCATGATGACAGTGTAGTAGGAACACGGTTTTTATAGCCTATATGAACGATGTTTCGAAACCCCTACATGTTCCTCTATCACAATTAGGTGGACAAGACAAGTGGGTGGAATTTAAAATTAAGGCACACGACGTCTCGCGATTAAACTGTGATCAAGGAACCCTTAACCTTAATGGCTTCTGAAATGTCATTCATCTGGACTTGCTCAGTGACAGTTTTATTCCTGCACAGAATAACTTTCGTTGAACCCTCAATATGCTGTCTGCATACCTGGCTGTGCATATTTGTTGCCAATATTTGTTGTGAACACTGAGTCACCAAGGTAGGCATCAATTTAAATCTAAAATTTTCTTCAACGGCCAAAACATACTCTAAGCCAAAACTGTTTGTTTCCGTTCAACTATTTTTTTTTTTAATTTAGTAACCCATGCATTGACAGTTTCAGCAAAATGCACATTTTGGTAGTAGAAATTGAGACCAATAATAATATGGGGTGCAAGTATGGAGTTTTATCAGAAAAGAAATGGTCACATCATCAGTGAATTACAATGGGTATACTGATGAAAAACACCTCCACTGCCTTTTGAAAGTAGTAGTGTTCTGAAAGGGTGAAATATAGTTCCATCTTAGCCATTGTCATGTGCTTGTGGGGCTACATTTTTCTGCAATTAACAACTATCTCTCTTGACTAGTGGAAACCTGCAAGATTTAAAACTAAGCTTACATGATACAATAAAGATGTAGTTGCCTAGGCAGTTTTTGCCTTGCTGTTAATAAACCATGACAAGGTCTATCTATAGCAGTTCGATACAGTTGAAGAATGTAGTGGAATACCCCTCACGGAGGCCTTCCAACAAATGGCGTCAACCTACTGCCACGACATCTCAAGTCGGTCGCCTTGAAAATTGGTAACAAATAAAAGAAAGTCAAAACAGTCTCACTCTCGGTGGACAGCTCAACTATGCTGCAGGGTTGAAGGAGGGAGTGAAAGAAGGAACGAAAAGGGCTTCGGATTTTGACCACCTATGGTTCTTTAATGTGCAGCAACACTTCATAGCACACGAGTGTCTTTTGGATTTAGTCTCTACCGAAACACAGCCACTGCGGCCAAGATTTGATCCCACATCCTCGTGCCCAGCAGCCAAATGCCAAAACCACCGAGCCATTGTGGCAGATCAATCGCCTTGCACTCGCCAGCAGCTACGGTGCAGGGACCATTCTTTGGGCTTTGCACACCCTGCGCTGAGCTAGAAAACCAATTATTTTCTTGTACCTTTAGTGCATTTTGACCCCACATGATTCTTCCATGGCATGCCTCTGGTGAGCTTGAAATAAAAAAGCAAGAGATACACAACACTGGCTGTCACAACTCCCTGCTTTGCTCTGGACTTGTACATATAGCATGTATAAACGCAATGTGTACGAACAGTGTGGATGTTCTATTTAAGCAGTGCCTAACAGCAGTGTAAGAAAAACTAACATCAGGCTTCATCTGTACATTTTCAGCCCCAACACATTGTATACTGCACGTTTTTTTTTTACAAAGGTGCCCAGAAATTTTCATTAAGGAAACCTCTTTGACAAGGCACAAAGTGATTATGCTGTAGATATGGCGAATTCAAACTGCCATCAGCAGAGGAGTGTAAAAAAGTGATAGATCTGAATGTTGCAAATGAGCTGGGTTTGCCAGCAGGTGATTAGTTCATTGTTTCACCATATGTATGAGTGGAAGAAGCATCCTGGAGCAAAAAATGTAATCCACGTTGGGAACTACACAGCAGCCCACTAAAAACTGAAATAACATGCGCTATCATTTGCAAGAGTACAGAATTAATGCGCATTTCTAACATGATTTTTGCAACTGCTGGCATGTATCTAGTGCGCCAGATACAAAACTGTCACAGTATGACCATGCTGACTAGCATAACAATTTCAACACTGCAGATGTCTTGCTTTCCAGCCATGTAGTTTATTTACAGTAAGCAATCTTTGCTTGTCCAACCCAAATTTAGCATGCACATACGCACGCCATGTTGGTGACAGTAGTGCAAGGGTTCCCAGTAACCGCGAGACCAGTGTTAACACAAGCACCTCCTATGGAAGACATGCTCATTATGCGATTACACAGCACAGCCAACGGCTGCTCTCACTCCACAAAATGCAGCGAGCTGCACAAGCTAGCATGACAGTCGTGAACGGACCAGTAGCTTGATGGTACTATTTCTCCAATATGGCAATGCGAGAGGAAAATGGTCTTTGTATAAAAAGTGCTTGGAGAATCACAGAGGGGAGAATAAAGTTTGAGATGGAGCGGGTTTTTCTCCAACATGACCTCATTTCAATGCAACAGAACACTCAGGCTTCTGCTTACATGATGGAGAATATTAGGTAGTAGTGGTATGCGGAGTTTTAACATCGTAAAGCTGCACATGGGCTACAAGCGATATTATAGTGGAGGGCTGCGGATTAATTTTCATCAACTGGGGTTCTTCACCGTGCATCATCGCACAGCACATGGACGTTTTTGCATTTCACCTCCATTGAAATGCAGCTGCTGCGACTGGGTTCTGTCCCAAGACTTTTGGATTAGCAGCTGAACACCAATGCCAATGAGACACTATGGTGGGTGATAAAAACGAACTAAAAATCCAAGAGAACTAAAAAACATCGCTCCTAATATATACAGCACAGCAAAACTGACGTTTATTTAGACTTGGCCTTTATTAAACAGTGCAATAATAAATTTACAGCAAGCCAGTGTGAACTTTTTTGATGAGCCTCATGTCTTGCCACATTAAAAGTGCACTAAAGAGGAATCTGAACTCATCTTTTTACAGCGGGAACTCTTTATCTACACGTTCCGGGCATTCTTAGAAACTTCGAATTACTATCCTGTGCGGCCGATTGCACTAATTAAATTGGATTAAACATCCCACCTCCCGCCATTTTTTGAACTCAATGCTAAGCTGAGTTAACCAACGCGTCAGCAAGTCCCATGGCGGCATCGCTTTTTTTTTTTTAGGCTTTTGGTGAATATTTTCAGTCACAGACAATATAGCCGCAAATTAAGCCCACGAAAATAAAAATACACGTGGACTCTTTGATTTACGTATCATTCCGCCCATGACAGAGTGGCAAGCTGCCACGGGACTGGCTGACACAATGGTTGACTCTTTCTACCTACCGCGTTGAGTTCAAAAATGAAGCCGGGACGTTTAATCCGATTTAATTAGGGCAATCGGATGAACAGGACAATAATTCGAAGTTTCTAACAATGCCCGAAACGTGTAGATAGAGTTCCCGTGGTAAAAAGACGAGTTCAGATCCCTCTTTAGTGCACCTTTAAGATTGTTTATAATGAGCAGTAAAAAAAATTTCACAATGGTATTCTTGCAATCATGCAATGCTGAAGACTGCCACTACAAAGTATGTAAATTAGCTGCTGTTGAGCTTACAACGAGCTGCTGTATTGCAAAAGCCTTGCCAATATATGCTGCAGCTGTTCCTGAACCAGAAAAAATGCATACTTTAATGTTGTAGAATAACAGGTTTTGTGGAGAAATTTTATGTACACCACTTGTGCTCGCTTATTCTAAATAAATAAAACACTCGTCTTAATGAAAACAAAAAGCTGAGGATGACTCGTCTTGGTGAAACGCCAGTCACTGCACCATTGCTTTTGAGAAGACGCGCATAGTAACCTTTGGTAAATATGACACATCTTGTCCATCCCACTCTCTGAAAGAAGAAAAAACAAGCATGGAATGATATGCAAGATGTACCATACCAACGATATTACCAACGTTGCACTTCCAACAGCCGCTAAAGGGGTAGACAAAAATTTTTGTCATGTGCCCTTTGTTTAAAATGATGTGCAAGGCATTAGCAAACATGGATCAGCACATGGAGTTCACCCATGCCAGATAATAAATAACTGATTTTCTTCTCACATGCAGTTTCAGTCTTAGCAGCCGAATGGTGGCTGTGATGTCGTGGGTCAGTTTGAGATCACGTGAGGCACAAAAATACTACAACATAATCACGGCTTTGTCATTTCAATTCATTCTAACTACTATACTAGCCTGCCTCAGGAGTCGGAATGATGGCAAGCAAACGAACAGCTACTATTGCAGTTTTTATATGCCTCGTGCGATCTGAAACTTATATTTTTTGATGTCACCTCACCGTTCAGCTGCTGAAACTGAAATACATGAAAAAAATACAATTTCAACTCAATGAAAACCAAATCTTGCAAATGAAACAATTACAAATAATTACTGGGCATAGCCAACTGCATGCGGCAATTTATGCTTGCATTAGCTCGTAATTTTAAACGAACTGCAACAAAAATTTGGCATCTACCCCTACAATCGAGGATCCTTGACGACACTTCAACAACTTCAGGTGTTGAAAGTGCTTTTATGTGAAGACACAACATACACAAAAGCAGCAATGAAGCTGAGTGACAGAATCACAGAATTAAACCAACCTAACATGTTCTTGTTTGAAATACTTCAGCGTCACAGCTAAGGCCCCTAACTTTCTGCGATGGAATATTCCAAATTTAACAGAAGCAGAATAAAGAATCCATGATATTCCACGAATACAGAGTTATCAATAGGCAAAAATCCACGGGAATCGTAAGATGCACAAAAGAAACATGTAAGTTTATTTCCCGAGCACACTCCTTGCATGCTGCAGAGGTCAATCTTCTAACATTAACGGTGGCTGTTGTAACTTGGCAACAAGTGTAAATGTTTCTCAAAGAATGGTGCTTGTTTGACACAAGATCTCCATAACAGAGTGTCAGGGTCACTTCTATTCCAGCCCAGAAAGACGGGACATCGAAATCTTTAGTTTGTTCGCCTTGCTTATAAAGAAACGGTGTGAGGTTCAAGCCACTGGATTTCAGTTCCCGAGCAGTTTTCAGGTAAACTTGCCAATCAGCAGCTAGAATTGGAGATTCTTGACCAACTGCAGAAACCTGACCTGCAGTGGACTCTCCTTCGGCTATGGTTGGCCTGAACGGTTTGAGATTTTGTTGCGATCGTAATAATGTAGTTTTAAAAATTTCCGTGAGGGCTCAAACTGCCCCTTGTGTTGTATTCATGCAAATAAGGTAAATCAGTCATTTTGCAATCTTTCTTGCAGAACACAGTAGCAACTGTATGTAACAAAAAATGAGAATTTGGCTGCCAACACAACATTCCGCAAAAAAATGCTTAAATCCCTGATTTTTCACACAACTGCAGTAAAATGGCGTCGAAAGTAATATGCGTCAAAATATCTTCAAAATGCGTTTTGCCAATTATTTTAAAGGGCCTGCGGAGACTAGCAAGTAGCAATGCAGCCACAGTGCAAAATTATTTTTCACTCTCATCTGAAAATGCCCTTCATGAAACAATAGTCAGTTCTGGGCACGATAGTCCAAAAAAGTATCTTGGATACTGATACGAGATACATTTAGGGCATTGATTTTCGATACAATTCATACTGTACCTTCGATACATTATTTAAATCAATAATACAGTGATTAGCAAAGTTAACTTCTCCATGGTTTCTAGAATCTTTAGTGCATGCAATATAGCGAACTATCTTTTAAAGGGCTTAAATTAACCCGGCCGCACAAATTTAATTAGGCTGCAGTTCCTTCAAGGTGCACTGTCGGCGCCACTGATTTCATTAAATCTTAAGCATTGGAATGATGCCATATTTAATTGAGCAGACAAGGGAAGGAAAATTAGGTGCAATACTTGGTAGACAAGCATAACCATTTCCTTTAAAGCTGATGATCTTTTGCCACTTTTGTGCAATGCACCATCCACACACGAATGCACTCGGAGCTGCAAAACATACTACAAACAAAGAAACCCGCTATCCGGGCGAAGGCACCTCTTGGCCACCGAAGCTAGAGGCGTGTCCAAGCCTCCCTGTACAAGCGGCCTGCTGGCAGCGTTTCGTGTTAGAAGTTTCACTTGACACAACATGCAATGCACCCTTTGACTAGAAGGCGATAAAATAAAAAAGCCAATACTCGCGCCATTAAAATAATGTTTCTGTGATGTTTTCTCCAAGTCAGCTCCTACACCTGTGCCCACAGCAGTAAAATTTGATTTGCGACCGCTTTCCGGCAACATTCCTGCAGCTGTCTTGATGACCATACATGTAGCGCTAGTGCTGCATGGTTTATTGTTGCCTTCTATAGTCTGATATAACACACGAACGAAGCGGCAGATGCCCCTCAAAGGGGGCCCTCCAGCCAGTGGCGTCAACTGATTTTCATGACGCCGCGTTTAATCCGATTAAGCCCTTTCATCTGCAACTCCCTGCGATTTCATGCTAGCAGGTCCAAATGGATCGGTCAAGGAGGAGAATCGGTCAATGCCATTGGCTGGAGGAGCTCCTTGAGAAGCATTTGCCGCTTCGTTCTTGAGTTATATCCGACTGGTTAGGATGGAAAATGTGTAAAAGCAAGCTTTCTTCCTGCGCGAAGACACTTTCTGGCAAAAGAAGCTAGGCTGGACTGTCTACCTTCCAAGTGAAGATGCCTTCTGCTTGAAGTGGACCAAACAAGAAGCAAAAAAAGAGGACAATGCCACCCAGGCACCCTACAGGGGGCGAGGGGAGACCCCTCCACACGGGAGCCATGGAAGAAGGCGTCAGCGTGGCTTCGCACAGCTCAAAAAAAAAAAAAAAAAAACGCTCGGGCCTTGGGCGTTCCACAAAAAATGAGAAAACCCGCATTTTCAGCCTTCCCATATTTTTATAACTCATGAGTAAAAGTTGTTTAGTTTCCTGCAGTAGTTCTCTCTATTTTTCAGTATCGAGTATCATTAAAATACATGATATTCAATAAATGTACTTTCGATGCCGATACACCGATAATTTCATTTTTACCAAGCGGTACCTGATACAGATACACAAAATATATCAAAAGACAGTATCAAAGAGAAATGTATCTTCAATAGTGCTCATGCCTGCATACAGCAGACAGCTCTAACAAGTTGATTCGTCAGTGTGAACTGCTGATACATAAAGCTATACAGCAAAAGGCATGCAATACAAATACGAAGAACAAAGGACAATAGTGGACGGTGTGTTTGATGCTTTTTGCTGGTTGTTTGCATGGCCACATATGCAATGACCCACCTCTCGATGTTGCTGAACTCTGGATACTTAAAAAAATAAAAAAGAAGCAATGCGGACTAGACTTGCATGGTTAAATATGACATAGCCACCTGCTCAATTATAAAGCATTCTGTGCATTAAATCTCGATTGGCAGATCGGAGCCTGGGGAAGTTTGAACTGGCATAGTTCTAACAGGACATAGCGGGAAATTACTAAAATTTTTGGGAAGTTGTCTGCTTCTATTAACTGGAAACAGGCAACCATCAAAAAAATATTATATGTTGTTTGCTTCCTTGTGATCCATTCTTCTTGGTATAGAGGCTACAGAACAACTCGAAGTGCTTAAATTTGTAGACGTCGCAGTCTTCTGGATCATGGGAGAACCAAGAGTGCTCTATGTCACGCGAACAGGCTGCAGCACCAATGATCTCGTCTGACACCTTAAAGCTTAGAAAGTCAGCACTGATCTTTACTAAATCAAGGGTGCAGACTATATGGTTGTTGATTACCTGTCGCAGTATCCAGAAATTGCTTGTCTTGCAACGACTACCGGTGACCACATGGTAAACCAGTTCAAGAGCATCTCTGCACTGCATGGTATTCCTGAAGTGGTGTCTTCAGACCATGGAACGCAGTTTATCTCACATGCATTTCAGTATTTCTTGAGCATGTCATGCCCAGCCCGAGGTATCCACATGCCAGTGGAGGTGTGGAGCAGGTGGTTAAAATGATGAAGTGTCTTATTCAGAAATCCAAGGACCCATACATTGCCTTGTTAGGTTATAGGGACACCTCAGGACATTTGGGAAAAACTTCAGCCAAGCCCTTAATGGGCCAAAGGCTACACACTACAATTCCCATGTACTCCAGAAAACTTTCACCAAGCGTTGTCAACCTGACAATGGTTCGAAAGAAGGACTGCGCTGTCAGGGGGAGACACAGAAGGAGCTTCAATTGCCATCATGCAGCCCGAAGTCTTTTGCCCCAGCAGACAGGGCATAGCGCGTGGGTGAACTGCAGAGCAGCAGGCGCTGTCCTACAGACCACAAGGTGACCGAGGTCCTATGTCATCAGAATGGGCTCGGGAGTGGAGATCCAAGAGAAACCAGAGGGCTCTTTTGCAGCTTGTGCCAAAGGGAGATGATAAGGAAGGAAGTTAAGACTTCCCATAGGACAAACATGACCGCAAATTTAGTTCATCCGCCAAGTGAGCAGACTGCTGGGTCAGATGATGGTAAAGAAAGTCAGCTTGTTCTATTGCCTGTTGACCAACAGGGTGCTTGCGTGACATGTTAAAGAAGCAGAGTGATTAGGTCGCAATGTTATTGATAGAAGCAGTGAAAATTTTGGTGTCAGAGTTCAAGTGTGCTTGTAGCTCATCCAGTGTTGTGAGATACTGTACTGTGACAAAAGTGCAACATTAATTTTGTACCAATGCTGTGGTCTGTCTGCTTGACATCTACAAGACTGAAAAAAAAAAGGGGGGGGGGGGAGAGAGAGAGAGAGAGAGATGTGGCATCGCATCGCATGCCACCAATATTCCAGGAAACACACGCCACAACTCATCAAAAGTGCACTAGCACTCACTGAGCGACACCCACGGTGCAAGACGGCAGCGGCATCCAAGCTCAGCTGTGACGTCGTTGCCTGGCAGGGTCGCTATAAGAGGATCACTGACAATCAGTGGATGCTCCTTCGGTTGTGGCTTGGACATTTGTCTTCTGTGTGCCTGACATGGGGGCATACAGGCAAGCCCAGTGCGCACTGGTCTCAGTGCCACCAACTGCAAGACACAGCAGGGCTGTGTCTTCACAGACTGAATGCAATAATTTTTTCTCAACTACAAACTTGGACATTGCAGCTGAAGGAGATACTCCTCAGTGCACAGTTCAAAGCTATGTTAACCATGCATTTGGTGCTATCCACAGAAAGCACGTGTAATTTGCAATGTGCAAAAGCAATGAAAAAAGCGCAACATGACAAGCACAGTCCCCCCACACATTTGTCTAGAATGCTCGAATGATGCACTGCATTGATAACTTTCGTCACTGCCTCAATAGAGCTCTTCAAGGTTTGGTTTGGTTCATGGAGGTTTAAAGTCCCAAAGCGACTCAGGCTATGAGGGCCGTCGTAGCAAAGGGCTCCGGAAATTTCGACCACCTGGGTTCTTTAACGTGCAGTAACATCACGCCGTACACGGGCCTCCAGAATTTCGCCTCCTTTGAAATTCAACCGCCACGGCAGGGGTCAAACCCGCATCTTTCATGTCAGCGGAGCTCTTCAAGGGATGAAAAATAACGACACTCCACACAGAAGGACACACATGGTAAGGTCTCCTATTCAGCACCAGGCCACTTGTAAATGACACCAACTTACAACGCAGTGCGCCCTTCACGTGCTCCAGGAAAGTGTGTGGCACACTGTACAGCTCTGTAGTTTTTTTGGAGTCAGTTGGTTTTTCATGAAAGCACAAATGATAAGAGTGCTGCTAAACACAGTCACTTTCGTCCTCGTCTAGTAGCGTTGTTTCCGATGTCAAGACACTAACTTACATGAAGGATTTAAAACTCTCTGGAGAGAGCAAGTCCGGCACTTCAATGCCACATGAGGTGTAGTCTCCGATCTCCTTGTCCAGAGTCATCTTGATGGCGTCCAAACGACCACTGAACTGAGTCACATTGCCTCGAATCTGCTGAATATTGTTAACATGTTCAATCTCCGAGGAGAATCGCTGGAAGTACCTGCAAGAATGTCGGGTGAGGAGGAGGGCGTTAGAAAAACCGTGCGTACCTTCATCAGTTACTACACCTACAATCGCTAGCTCTGAATAGGAACTTACTTTTCAATCAGAGCACCAAGGTCTGACGGGGTCAGTGGACCGGTAGGAACAACGTCGGCCAGGTTTTCACGAAACCACGCAAGTTTCTGGACTGAAAAGTCAAAGGTATTCGTGTCGCTACCGGCGCAGAGAAAAGTAAAATCAGTCGACAAACGACTTACGCTTTGTTTTCAGCTTGAGCGCTAGATCCTTCTTTCTACTGTGAGACAAGAGCAAAAAGGTAAAACAGAGGACACTTAAGTGCGAAGTACTTCAGGAAGACGTGCATCACATGCAGAACATTGTATGATATTGTCTTACGCTGTCACTTTGTCCTTATGTATCTTCTTTCGAGCCATTTGTTGCGCTTTGCGACTATTTGGGTGCACTGGTCTCGACGTCCTAGCCTGTATGCGCCTCTTTTTCTCGGCTTGATTTGCCTTTGGCTGCAGAGAAACAGCAGTGAGCGCCACAGCGAAAATAGCATGCCTACGTGAACTACGAGCAAAGAGAACACATCACCATTGCGTCTTGATATAGGGCAAGATGACACTCTCAAGGTACCAATGAACTACGCACAGACACAACTACACCAGCGGGCGAAGAAAGAAGTGCAATCAAAGCACTCTTCAACACAGACAAGTCGGCCGCACCAACAAACCACGTGTGAACAAACGCGTCCCGAAACCAAGAGCGCTCGCGCGTGGTCACGTGGGAGCAATCTGGCGACAGCAGCGCCTGAACTGATTTGCGGACACATCTGTTATTTGAACGGAAGCCAGCTACAGGAAGCTGCAAATACTCCATTGGCGCTTGCGGGAAAGCCGCCAGTCGGGGGTGTTGAGTTGCCGTGGTGGGTTTGTCTATGCGCCTGGAGATAATGCTTCAGCTGATTTTACCTGTGGTTTGCTGTTCACATCTATTTATATTTGAACGTTATGGTGGTTGTTGCAAGAAGGGGAGTTAGATGATCATCTGTAATTGCAGAGGAATGGGCTCTTGTCTCAGCTATTGCTGCAAAGAGCAAAGCAAGCGAGCTAGGTAAGAGAAAATATGTGCTAACCGCTTGCCAGCTATTTTATTATTACTCGTACATGTTTTATTGTCTGTTCTTGTCTGTCCGGCGTAGTATAACAAAATGAATAGTGATTCGTTTTGCAATGCGAACCAGGAATGAGCAACGACTACTTTGTCCATATGATCGCCAGTGTCGATCAGTTTCTCTTGCATTGTGTTGCCGCGCGGAAGCAACTTGATCTTTCGGTGTATCCCGTAGTGGTATCTTCGCTAGGCACAAAGCTAGTTTTCTTGACAAAAAGCTTGCCTGATGTGTTGCATTACTGTTTTAGTGATTACCGGCTTTTTATCCCACTAGGCATGTCAAACCTGCCGGTTACTTCGATTCGTCGAGTCTCATCGAAGTAAGTAATATTTTGTTGCTGCAGCGGACACTTGCAGTTGCGCTTCATAGGCTGCATCTTTTGACCTAAAGTTTGTGCTACTTTGTTAGTTTATAACGCACGAGTCTGGCGCCTTTTAGCTGCGTTGTCGCCAGGTCGCCGATCTCATGCGCCGCGAATTTTCGGTTTTCCTTTCTCTTTTCAGTTTGAAACTCTCATTGACGAGGTAAGATGTGCTCCGTCATCATTTTGCTTAACTTACGGATGTTTCTTATTTGCACGTGAAGCAGAGAGCAGCGATGTATAGAATGCCTTTAACCTGCATTTGTTTATATTCCAGCAGTCGTCTAGTGAGCCTAAAAGGTGAGCACATCAGTGTTTTTATCATTAAACATATAACGTTCGTGTCATGAAACCCACTACTCAGTTTAGCTGTAAAAATGGACTATTAAAGAATGCGTTGAGTAGCTAGTCTATGTCGTTGTGTGTCTTTTTTAGCAGGTCAACAGCTCACTGAAATTGCACTCTTGCAACAAGTTGGTGTATTCTTTCTGTGCCTAGTGTTCCTTTCCAGTTGTATGGTGATGAGGTACCGTTATTCTGAAATTGGCTCTTTAAGTGAGCGTACCTGTGCAGTTGCAAAGGTTTTTTTTTTCTGTTTTTTCATTGGCGTGTTGCCTTAAGCGGTTCGACAGTGTCATTCCTTTGCGGTCACTTTTTGGTGCTGCTGGGCCGCTTTATGTTCCCTTGTTGTGGCTTCCGCAGCTCATGTCTGATGCAGTTTCTACCTTCTCTCTTCTTTCTGTCAGTATATCATCATGGCTAAACTTTAAAAAGGGCAAGGTATGTTGCGCTACATCCTTTTGGGCTTTGCTCTCGACATTCTGCATGTTTGCGTTACTGCACTTGCACTTATTTATTTCTTTTGTGTGGCCTTTGCAGCATGAGTGTGCTTGCTGATCTCCTTTCAGGACATGGTGAATGAAACATACGCTTCGCTTATTCTTTATTTTCTTTTGCTCATACGTAGATACCTTCTGGGACTGTTTGGGCACACTTTTATGGGCAATTTTCATTGAATAAGCTATCAGTGAAATACCTTTTTACTGCAGATATTCTACAGGGTTATCAGTGCATCCTGCTTTCTCCTTGACAGCTTTTTTGCATATGCTTGCTTTCCTGTGTGACTATTTGTTAGAGCACCTTTAAGGCATGACAATGTTTAGCTAATGGTATCATAGTTTACCCGATTATATATATATTTATATATGTGCGTGTGTGTGCGTGAGTGAGTGAGTGCACGCGCGCATGTCGTGCAAAGGATTGACTGTCTGGCATCTACTGCTTGTCGCTTGCCCAATGGGGACTTCGCCTTCTAGAAAACAAAATGATCATTTTGGCAATCAGTGTCTCACACCACCCTGTCACGTCTCCTTTTGTTCCCCTTATAAAAAAGGATGGATCTCTTTTGCAGACATTTTGTGGTTGCTTGTGGAGGAGTGTACATTATAGACAGCCAAAAACTACCTTTTATACTTGTAGAATGAATGTCAATAGCATGTTTAGTTACCTGGTGCACAATTAAAATATGTGTTGTTCTGTTGTAGCAGTCGAGCTCATTGCTGCATGCTGTTGTACTACCATTGACTCCAGGATGTTTCTTCCTAATCATCTTTTGACCACAAGTGAAAACTATTGTTACAACCAGCTTTGGCTTTTCAAATCTGAATTGATAGCTGTCATTTGTAGGAACGAAATATATCCGATGTGTTCCATGCAACATGAACCAGTCTTTTAGAAAATATTGGTCATTTTCAAGAATAGAAGTTCAGAATAATTTTGGCACTTACTGGCACACTTGGAATTGTTTTTTATTTACTTAGTAATTAATTAAGCATCAATTTTTAGCTGTTGAAAATTTCTGAAAAATTCCTGTTGAAATGTTGCTTAGCACCACAAAAAACACCAGTGCCACCTTTTTTGCTATGAAATCTTGGATATTTTAATGGCAGTAATGGTATGATTTTGTAATGTTTGTTATTTAGAACTAAAAAAAAAAAAACAAGACAGTCTCAACAGTCACTGTGAAAATCAAAGTGTGTGCTTGCTGAGTGCCTCCCTTGAAAAGCTCATTTGTGGTGGCACACTTCTACCCAGTTGTTGTCATGGTGTTGGATGTGGATACAGTTGCTGTCAATGAGTGCAGGCTGTCACTACCTCTAGATTAGATGGGAGTTGCAGCATGTCAACATTGCAACTTTTTAAATTAGTTTTTACATATCTCGATCAGTTCAAATGTTGTTTAAGCAAGCTTTACTGATTATTGGGGTTACAGTGCTTTCCTGGGTGCACTAGGTCGTAGCAAGAAATGCTATGGTTGAGTCTTATTCTTGCAGACTTCAACCTCACTGGCATTGAGAACTTCTTGAAACCAGTGCAGGTTGAGAAAGGTCAGTGCCCCTTGTGGCACTGAAGCCTGGAAAGATTTTAAAGGGACACTGAGAACAGACTGAAGTTAGCCTATACATTGTCACATTCTAATGGAAAACACTCTGCTTTCATTGGCAGCAGAGCTTTTATAAGCTAGGAAAGTGTAGAAAATGCAGTACAGTTGTTTTCACCACCGGCCCGTTTTTGCAAGACATTTGTGGCATGTCAAGACAGTTTCTACCGTGTGGATCTGCAAGTCTAGGCTACACCGCCGTTCCTTTCCGAATGGTGATCATGGAATATCTTTTCACTCTTGATGTCACAAGTTAGAATCGATGGGGGGAGGGGATTTCTAAAACCAATTTTCTCAGCAATAAGCGCATCATTTGCTGCTGGACAAACATCAGTATAGCCAGAGAATCGATTTTTACTGACAAGAAAAACTGCATGGAGCTGTCGTTAGTGTCTCTAATTTAGGCTCTTACAATGCAGTACAGAAGTGTCGGTTCTGAATGCACCTGGCATTGGGTTGATTATATTTGGGAGCTTTCTACCTCCTACTGTGTAATGTTGGTCATGCATTGTTTTTATTTATTGAGCCCTGCAGAATTTTGTCCTGTTGAAGAAAATTGCTGGTAATTTAAAGCTGTTCCAATATAACGTAACCATACAAAAGAAATTTTTTCCTTTTTGCTGTTCTCGGAAATATTAAAATTATTTAGTAGGTGCCTCATGCACTGCTGCAAAGAAAGGCTTTGGCAGTGAGGGGTGTTAGTAAACATATATGAGAATATAGCTGTCATGCTGTAGGCATGCTTGAGTATAAAGGCTCTCATGTCACGTAAAGGCTCTGCTATCCTTAGAAATGTTGGTTTTTGTGCTATTTTTTTTCTTTCTGTAGATAGCAACTTTTGTGGACTCTAGTTTTACCGTTTACATTCTGTTGGAGTCAGGTTTATAAAATTTTATTGCAGACCTTTGATGAAGTTTTGGTACAAAACTTATTGCACAATTGTTAATGGTTGAAAATTGAAAATTGGTTTTTGGGGAAAGGAAATGGCACAGTATCTGTCTCGCATATCGGCAGACACCTGAACCAACCCTGCCCGCTGTAAGGGAAGGAATAAGGGACTTAGAGAAGAAAGGGTTGCTGTAGTGGAAGGCTCCGGAATAATTTCATCCACCTGAGGATCTTTAACGTGCACTGATGTTAAAGATCCCCAAGTGGTCAAAATTATTCTGGAGCCCTCCACTACGGCACCTCATTCTTCTCTTTGTTCAAAAAACGTGACCATTTTTTGAGTTTCTGTAAATTTTACTTTGGTTTGTGTGCTTCACTTTGAGTTTTGTCTGATTTTGTTTCTCCTTTATTTCTGTTCAGTTTGCAAAGCCTTGAACTTCCTCTGACCGAGTGCCATGCACCATTTGAAACTTGGTGCAATTGCAAGTGCAGTGCACAGTTGCGGCTTTATCACTTGAACTTTGAGGAGCCGTCAACATCAGATGATGAGCTTATGACCCTGTCTGGCATCAGTGATGATGACGCCATCATTACTGAAAAGGTATCGCAAAGCTTTGGAGCTGTTTCCATTTGGGATTTTGGTTCAATGTAATACCGCAGCCTTAGCCAGCTTTACTGGGCAAAAGGATCTTTTTCAGTTTTCTTTTGAGTTCAGTGAGTTTCATGGAAACAGCCTCTCTGAGTGACAGCAAGGACAAAGTTTAGAATCGCTATCTGCTTCATTCAGTGGTTTATTTTCCTGCTCAGGGATCAATTCTGAGGGGGCATAGCAAACAGCATCTGAAAGTTCATTGCTAAAATGTGCTGTTCACACCTCATTTGCCATACAACGTGGTTTGACCTGCCAATCGTACCAACTGACATGCATTAATCACAGTGGAAAGCTACTTCTTCAGGGATACCTTTAAATAGACTGATTGAGGTGGAAGGTAATTTCTGCAAAAGGTTGGTGCTGGGGGCCATGGTGCAGCTACGAAGATATGGGATAGTTACATTGTCTGTCTGAGCGAGCGTTTTGTAAGTTTGTTGGTATAGTAGGCACCCTGTAATATGAACTTAAAGAAACTGTGAAAACTAATTTGGCTTGTCAAAAGTGCACCTGAGAAGGAAGTGCTCCTTTATCTCCTACATTAAAACGGTGAATGACATGGCCTTGCCTTGAGAAGGTGATGGTAAAAAGAGCATTTATTGAGCTTTTCACTACCTGGAGTAATGGCTTCATGAAATTTTTTTTTTTGTTTGGCCCTCTCTGTGATCATTTGCCACTGATCTGCAATCTGATGTGTTGCCACAAAAGCTGACATCATGCCTCGCTCACTGAGAAATATTTCGGTGCCTTCATGTTCCTTGAAAAGGTACACTAGAAAACTCGGGTAAGCATCGGCTGCATCGAGTGTAACTGGTGGAGGCTCCAGGATATTGGTCTCATTTGCATCACTGTCGCCAGAAGCTTGTGGAAGCACGTTAAGAAACTCTTAATTAGCATAACTTTAGTGTCATCCATATATTATATCAGTGCATCTTCAATGCTGACAGGGTGTCATGCCCATACAGATGTTACTGCTCAATGTAGAAGCC
This sequence comes from Amblyomma americanum, assembly GCF_052857255.1. Taxonomy (NCBI): domain Eukaryota; kingdom Metazoa; phylum Arthropoda; class Arachnida; order Ixodida; family Ixodidae; genus Amblyomma; species Amblyomma americanum. The sequence continues at coordinate 307,253,628 of NC_135497.1, read as the reverse complement.
AGGCTAATCGCCTCCCAAGTCTCAGTTGTTACACTGGTCCTGCAGGGAGTAGTCAGGTAAAGCAAACACTGCACGGTAGAGAGAATTGGAAGTTGTAGCTTCATTCACTTGCTTTCAAGCACTCTTGTATGAGTGCAGATCTCTTAAGACATTGGTGGTAATCTCTTAGCCCTTTTTCATGCAAAACTGCATCCTTTGTAAAAGAGCTCAACAGTAGTGCCTTCTTTTTTTTAGGCTGTTCATCACTGCCTGGCTGGAGGTTCTTTACCTTGTTTGTGGGCGTGAACTCTAGGCAGAAGCTAGAATGTCTGGGGGCATGTCTTTGCCCGGAGCAGAAAAAGATAGTTTAGGAGAACTTCTTGTTGGGCTAGTTGGTGCATTGCTTTGAAGAACCACGTTGCGCATTGGAAACAGAGAAACACAGGAAAAGGCCAAGAAGACGAAAAGAGCGCTCTTTTCATCTTCTTGGCCTTTTCCTGTGTTTGTCTCTTTTGAATGCGCAACGTGGTTCTTCAAAGCAGAAAAAGAACCCTTCTTTTTAAAAAATTGACAGTTCGTGCCCCACAGCCACCATTCAAAAAAGTGACTGGGCCGTCCATGGCCATGTAGATATGGCTGGTAGCATTTTTACATTCCAGAAGCTGTGTGGCATTAACAACTTTAGTTTGTTGGTTTGTGTCATATGTTCTCCCATGAGAACACTGTAACCTAAATCATGTTGTTTTCCCCGTGTGCACCTGTCATGAGCAAATGTGGCATTTTCTGAAAAAGCCATTATTAAAGATGATGTTCTCGTTCACATTCGTTATATTGCCGCGGTCGTATTCCTCTTAGACGTCGTTCAGTTATGGGAGCGTCCAGTCACAGCAGGTCACCTTGTCGACAGTGACAGTCTTGTCAGCAACAGACAGAAAGACCAGCCCAGTGAATGTCTATGGCTGGAATGCCGGAGCCATATGCCAGTGTTTGAAAACGTGCCATTCGACTTCAGTAAAATTTTCTCAGCCTTGGCTTTTATGACAGCTTTGTTGACTTGTAGGCTTGCACTGTGACCTCTTTACATCTAATCTAGAACATCCTCCTGGTCTTCATGTGCAGTTTAATGTGTCTTTCACTATGGCACAAAATCGCGATCATTTAAATGTGGCTGTTATCAGTGTCATAATCTTTTATGACACTTTTAAGTGTATTGAGGCGATGGAAAGAAACGCGAACAGAGCAGAGTCTGGGCGGTCCGCTGTTCGCATTTCTTTTCATCACGCTTTTACTTCGATGGTAGAAAAAGGATGCTATTGTTGTCCGTGATACATTCTAGGACGACTCTTTCATCTTTTTCGTACCACCCAGGTAAAAGTGCGATCAAAAGAAATTCGAACAGCGGAGCGCGTAGTCACCGTGTTGTTCGCATTTCTTTCCACCGCAATAGTACTTTCTTTCAGTGCCAAACTTGCAAGCTATTTCAGTCTCATTCTAGCTTGCCAGCATGCATTTAGAATAGAACAATATTTCACCCTTTCTTAAAAGCTCATTTGACTTTCTATGGGTGCGCAGTAGACCAGACATAATTACAAAGTGGAACTGGTGGAGACCACACTATGTCATACTGGTGCAGCTTGTGGCAGCAGTGTGACACAAGCTCGCATGCATGTGTGCTTGCAGGAGATTGCGCAAGCTCACATGTCCATGTGCTTCTGGAACGCGGCTATTTTTTAATTTTTTTTCCACTGCTGCACGGAGAAGCCTTTCTTTGCTATCTTCTTTTTGCTTGTTGTCCGGCTCTGCACAGAGCACCACTGCATGGAGTTACTGGTGGCTGGAGGGCTGCTGCAGAAGTTTTATGTAACTGGAAAGAACATACAAATAATTATTATTTTGTTTTGTGTGTATTAAGGAAATTTTTTGTTTGTTTACACTGAATCTGTGAAACTGAATGTTCCCACAGTTTTGGGATGTGTGGGAATTCAGCTTAACCGAGGTTGTCGTGAGAGTTTACTATACTTAGATCTATCAGCTTAAGAATTAAAAGCCCATTAGTTGTATCTTGTGTGCAGTACACTTGCTAAGATAACTTCTGGTAGAATTAAGGCAACATTGAATTTCAGGTGACTCCAGGTACAGGCTAGTCTTTGGAAGGGATGGCACGCTTGAATAAGCCGCATTGAGACCATCAGTCAAGTTATAAAGAATCTAGAAGCCGCCACGGTGGCTGAGTGGTTATGGCGCCCGTCTACTGACTCTAAAGACGCGGGTTCGATCCTGGCCATGGCGGTCGCATTTTGATGGAGGCGGAACGCTAGAGGCCCGTGCATTGTGCGATGTCAGTGCACATTAAAGAACCCCAGCAGGTGGTCAAAATTTTTCGTAGCCCTCCACTACTGCATCCCTCATAGCTTGAGTCGCTTTGAGATGTTAAACCCCATAAACTATAAAGAATCTAAGATGTAACGAGCTCCTGTAGATCGCTTTCATAAATTACAAAAACCATTTGGTTTTGTAGACGCACCATGATCCACATAGGCACTGCATAATCAAGGCATTGAAGTATGCGTGATTTTGCTGAAGTGTCAGGACTTCACAGCAGCTATAGTCCTTCATGAGAGGTGTGAGAGAACACCAATAAGAAATAGTGTCAAGCTGACACTTCATAAGAAACATTAGTCAGCAGGGAGAGAGAGTTTTTTCAGGGGCAGTGCGGATAACAGGAAGAGGCTATTGATCTGCAGTGGGCATGGCTGGGCTGAGGATGATAATATTGATGGTTTGAGATCATGATAGTATTGATAATCTTGATTTGTGAATGTACCTTGCCCCCATGCAGCTGGCCTTTCACCAAGAGGATGCCTTGGAACTGGAAGAAGAGGCCAAGATGCAGCAGCCAGATTCTGTTGAGGTCCCTCCAGCTTCTGTGGGCCAAAGGGTTGTCATGCGTTCAAGGCTTTCCAAGGAGGACAACTGGACTGGGGCTGATCACAGTGCCTGGGCCCTGTGCGTTGATTCTACCTGAAGCTCTATCGGAAAGTTGGTTTGTCCAGCTGAAAAGCCAATGCTTTTTCTTTTCTTATGACACTGCAGTGCGGGAGAGGAGGAAATCCTGAATGTGACGAGACTTCAGTGTCAAGGACACCTACCCAGCTGTGAGTGCTGCTGTTGCCAATTCCTACGAATGGCTTTTGCCATACTTCTCATATTTAGTGCATTTGTTTCCTGGTCCGCAAACCTTTGGTCATGTTTGGACACTGTGAGAAAAAACATGTCAGCGAAGCCATCTGTGCACTTTAAGAACTGTCGGTATTGAATGCCTTGGATCCTAAGCGCATTAGAAGGGCCATGAAGACGAAAATTTTTCATTGGCATCCGTGTGATGCCTCCACCTTGCCAACCATGGCAGGTGGTGTTTAGGAGGATTTCCAACTTGAGGGGAGAAGAGGTAGGCGCCGGACGAAGAATAACTCGGCAAAAAATGAAAATGACTCTCACAGCAGCAGGCCTACATGCAGAATAGACAGCCTCCTGGCGAACTGTTTGTATAAAAATGAGGACTTGGGGAGCTGTTCTTTCTCACATTGCTCGGGAAGAGCAACCTAGGTCTCACAAGTTCCATTGGTGCCTGTGTTTGAAAGAGCCACCTGCCGGTGCAGTGGAGCATCACTTAACCGCTGTGCCAGTAATGGTCTGAGGACTCGCCGCAACTTATGAATGTGGCCCATTTTACGTAGTTGCATAGTCACAATTGGAATAGAATCATAACTAGAATAGATTGGGGAGTGTAATACAATGGACCCAGAATTGGAATAGATGGACAAGTGAAAGAAAAATGCATGCTATTGCATTTCCTCTGCATCAATCCACTTGATCACCACTAATATTTAACCTTCTCAATCGTTTGCAAAAATGCTAATAGACATGCATGCATCCTGAAAATGGTTAATGGCATTCTCATATTAAGGACTGGCTTGTATTCATTACTATCTTAAGGCAAAGCTCTGTCTTCTCTCATTCTGTGTAGAGGATTATATGACCTTTTCTTTTTCTACACTGGCACTGTTTTATCTTGAAGGGACAGTCTTCTGGCTTCTACTGGACTGGCTTCTGACTGTCCCTTCCAGTAGAAAATTCAGTCTATAATAACTTTGAGGAAGTTGCATATAATTCATACTCGTATATGCTGTAACCAGCTACCACGCCATGGCACTGCACCAGCACTTGACTTCTGTCATATTATGCAGCATGGTAGCTTTGGGAAAATTTGAGGAAATCAGAAGATTTCAAAATGCCAAAATGCTTTGCTGTTACCTACAGTTGAGTGAAAAACATGGGCAATCGTGGCTGAGTACCAGTGAGGGCTAACATCTTTCCTGTTTTATTGCTGCCTTGCACTCGTTGATTATAGACTAGGCCATGCTGTTTTCACGCAGTGGTTGTGGCCAACCCATATATCTGTTGTAAAAATAACAAAGCACATGTCTCTGCTTTTCAACTGCAGTACAGTAAAAGCTTGTTAAATCAAACTTCAAGGAACTGGAGAAAATGTTCGAATTATCGAATGAGCCCGAAAAAACTGGCAAGAACAACTTGCGTCGTGGTAAATTTGCTTGGGGAAAGACTGGGCAATAGTTGCCTGCTTTTGAGATGAGAACAACGGGACAATAACTAATGTTCACATTTCCATCAGTGGTTTGTTGCGGGCATATTGTTTGGAGCATCAAAGCAGAAATGCTCTATAATGGTAAGGGGCTCCTTCACTGCGAGACACGGTAGCAGTGGAGTTCCACCGCTACTCTGTCACACCCCTCTCAAGTGGCAGCTTTTCCTATGAGGAGACTTCACCACACAAACAGCAAATGGCATGTGATGAGCACGTAGTTTTGGTGCACAGGAAAAGCAGAAGGATCACGTAGGCAGAAGTGAGTGAAATGCTCAACGGCACCGAACCAGCGGGAATGAAAAGGGGAAAGAATAAACGAGTGATGCGCCAATCAGTATCCGAACGGCACTCAGCTGGGGTCGATTGGCTGGCTGATGCCGTCTGACATGAAGCTCAGAAAAGCGAAACCCAAACTATCCAGTCGGACTGTTCTTGGAGGGGAGGCCGACCATTTGTTGTCAGGTGCACTATTGTGGGCACAGAAGTACGCGAGCGACTCTACAGCATGGAATTCAGGCTTGAGTAGGGCTATTTGGGCGGCCACTTGCTACGTCAGTCATACCTGGACATGGCCCCCTTTCGGGAGTCTGTTCGAATTAGCAAGCATATGACGGCATAGACTTACATAAGCTTTGGCCGGGACTGCGCTGGAAGCTCAAATTATCCGGATTTCCGAGTTAACCGGGGTTGAATTAACAAGCTTTTACTGTATCCTGCTGCTTGGCATGAAGTTCACATATTGCAGCAGCATTGTTTGACTGGTTTCTCATTTTTCTTTTTCTGTTCAATAGTGCTTGCTGTTTTGTCTGGTAAGTACTGTTATACAGAAAAACTGGAAGTCAGTGATGTCAGGCTGTGACTTAGGTTTGCAAATCGCAGGCCCCCAGTTTCAAGCCAAGGCATGGGAGAAGGAACGAGAACGGCTAAACAGCAGCCCACATTCTTCACTTGACCTGGAGTGGGAGAATGAAGTCGGTAAGGGCATCCAAGGCTTAATAATGAATACTGTGTTTTATGTTGAGATTTTTTTGTGGTGATATTTACAAACCTGATTTGCAGTTTTTTTAAAGGGGGATGGGAGCATTTGCTTTTCCCATTGATTTGGTGAAGAATTGCCAGAACTAGTTTTGTTACGAAGCCCATGCAATGTTTAGCATGATTTGTGGCACTGTATTGGGTGGCTGCTTCATGCCATCAGCGTGGTCTGCTGGTTGTCATCAGCAGAAGTGCTAAATTTTGGATGTGTGCTGAGGTTGCAGTCGTTGTAGTGTGGCTTGTTGTGTGTGATAAGCAGCTGCTTCTGAAGCACTGAAGCATTGATACCAAAGCTTGACATGTGTTTTGTGATCATCGCCAACATATCACAGTGGGGCTGCATTCTTATTCTTCCACGTAGGCTAAATGGCAACTATGTGAACAGTGCATGTTGTGCGATTTCTCTTCTCACAAAATGTGGCAGATAGTGTGTAGGCAGTATTTGGCTTTATTGCAAGTCCCTGTGCAACCTTTGCCAGCCTAAGAAAATGTCATTGTATTAGAATTGTCACGAGTGGTAAGCCACTTATGTGACCATTTTAATATGCCTTGGCCTGTAGCACTTCCTTGTTTCAGTTGCCTAGTTATCAGCTGGTTTGTCTACTGTGGCTGAATTTGTAGCAGGGTGCTGATCAACTTCTTGCTTGCCTTCCGCATCTCTTCATTCTCTTTATGCCTGCCAAAGGGTTGACACCACCACAGCAGTGTGCATCGGCTGCAGATGATGACTTTGTGTATGTCCCGGGTGCAGACACATGCAGCAACCACTCAACTCCGCTCTCAAATGAAAATGACCTTGAATGGGACGGCGACCTCTCAAGGTATGTCACAACCTAGCTATAGGCTAGAAAAGCTACATGATGTGATTGTAAAAGGGGAAGTATATTCCGGATTATTTTCTCCAGGAAGTTAAGTTTCTCACCTACCAGTTCCTTTGTGCTGAACATGAAATAATGCTCATTGTACAGGCAGTAATGTCACATGACACAGAAGAACTTGGCTGTAGCACAGTTATACACTAAAACCTCGTCAATTCATAGTCACTGGGACCGCGAAAAATGTTCGAATTAACGTTTTTAAATCAATTGAGCACAGCAAAAAATGTGGGACCCAGGCAAAAAAATTTAATTGCTGGAATGCACTCCCTATATTGAACAAATTTTGCGATTACCATATACTGCCCCTTAAAAGTCTACCCCTCAACTCGTAGCCCCTGCTGGCAAAAAAAAAAAAAAGAAGACTCCAAATATGGGTTCACGCACACTCCCCCTCTCCTCCCTCCCCTCACATCATCCCGCCGCGGCTTGCCCGCAACTCAAAGCAATGAATGCTTAACAATGTGATCACAAGGACAGCAGTGTGAAGCCAATGGAGATAAGAGCAAAAAAACCGGCGCGTCATCCTGCCTTCCATACTCCCGTGCGGCCTGACTGACTGTAGTGGCAAACCGAACTACAAACAGTCCTGTAGTTTCGGATTCCGGTGCAATGCACACCTCGAAGATTATCGAAAGTTTGCTCTCATGCTACAGATCGTTCGTCCGAGGGAGCACCCGCTAGCCAGAACGAGCGAGGTAAACGACACACAATTCAAATTTTCTTTAGCGGAACCAATTTGCATATGAATTAACAACTTCTTTTTATTTCATTTCATTTCATTTATTTTTTCCTTAAAGGCCCGAAGGCATTACACAAGGGGGGAGCAAAATCAAGATCAAAACAGAGAAAGAATAAATGGATAAAAGAGAACAATAACAAAAAAAAACAGTATGTAACAGTTAAATGATCTTGTGACGCGTATACAATGCAAAGTGGAATGCATGGGATCGAAACAGGAAAAGAATTATATATGCAACATTCAATCAATACGAGAAAAATACAGCGCAAAAGGCATGACATAAAAAGAAAAGTAAAGATGCCTGGAGCCCCATGCATTCTGCCATTAACGGATGTCGGCACAGGGCACGTACTACCCGCCACGTCCAAAACTACCTCAGGCCCACCCCCCAAATGTCGCATGGTTGTTTTTCTGAAGAAAGGCCAACTTGCACGCAACGGTACTAAAGTAATCGGAGATGCCGGTAACCTAATCCTCTAACCCCCACACAACACAAAAAAAAAATAGCTGCACAGGCCAGCGTTGGGTGCAGTCAACCCATCCCGTAAGAAGGGTCAGTCGCGTTGCGGGACAATGCTGGGAGTATTGGGGCAGGGGCGCTTTGCATATCAAGCTTCGGCATCGTTCTGTGGCGCAGCTTCGCAGCTCCGAAGGGCTGTCACTTCACCGGTTTGCGTCAAAATCAGGAGCAGGGATACCCGCAGCACCCCAGATCTTCGAAATAACCGAGCTGGTGCAGTCTGTCACTTCAAATTATCCGGTCAATTTTACATTGGAAATTAAGACACCACAGAAATTCTCTGAATTAACAGAGTTTGAATTATCGAGGTTTTACTGTATTCTCATCATTTGAAGAATGCACACTGATTTAGGACATCTATTTATTGCCCATTAGAAAAAAATTTCACTTGGTAATGTAGCGAGTGATGCCACTCCATAGAGCATTTGTGAAGTTAGTTATCTGCTTTGGCGATAGTCAAGTTATAAACATTCCAGCAAGTTTTTGCAGGGAACATAGTTATTTCTAGCCGCCGCGGTGGCTATGGCGCTCGGCTCCCGGCCCAAAAGACGCGGGTTCGATCCCGGCCGCGGCGGTCGAATTTCGATGGAGGCAAAATTCTAGAGGCCCATGTGCTGTGCGATGTCAGTGCACGTTAAAGAACCCCAGGTGGTCGAAATTTCCGGAGCCCTTCACTACGGTGTCTCTCATAGCCTGAGTCGCTTTGGGACATTAAACCCCCATAAACCAAACCATAGTTATTTCTATTTATGTTTACTGTTAAATAATATGCCATAGAGTTTTGTTGAGTAAGTATCGGGAAATCTGGTGCTGTAGTTAATAAACTATCATGTAAATTATGGGGTTGCTGGCTATGCTTGTGATGACTTTTGTTTTTTTCTACCGACTGAGCTATTAGTTACAAGAATGTTTAACTTTGTTGTCATCTGTCACCACTCCACTGGGCGCACCACATTCTTCTTGTGACAAAGCACAGGGAAAAATCTTAGCACAGTATCCCACTTTGCTGTGTCTCCCATGCATGTGTATACCAATGACAGCAATGTTAACATACTGGCTACATGTTATGTAGGCAGTCACTATTGCTGCAAGATTCCTGAATGACAGCCCACCATTGTTAGCACATATAAGACCATGTAGCAATCCCCCCCCTTCACACACACACTTTGGGGTGGGGAGCCTAGCACAGCATTGCATGGCTTATAGTTTTGCTAGCTTGCAGCTAAACCAGCACAACAGACATATGGGCCAACACTGCACTTATAAATAAAGAATAGTGAAGATCTGTTTGTTGAAGCCTCGGTCATATTTATATTTGTAGAATGGCGGCCCTCATTGCAACAAGGTGTTGTGAGAGATTATATATATGTGTGTGTGTGTGTGTGTGTGTGTGTGTGTGTGTGTGTGTGTGTGTGTGTGTGTGTGTGTGTGTGTGTGTGTGTGTGTGTGTGTGTGTGTGTGTGTGTGTGTGTGTGTGTGTGTGTGTGTGTGTGTGTGTGTGTGTGTGTGTGTGTGTGTGTGTGTGTGTGTGTGTGTGTGTGTGTGTGTGTGTGTGTGTGTGTGTGTGTGTGTGTGTGTGTGTGTGTGTGTGTGTGTGTGTGTGTGTGTGTGTGTGTGTGTGTGTGTGTGTGTGTGTGTGTGTGTGTGTGTGTGTGTGTGTGTGTGTGTGTGTGTGTGTGTGTGTGTGTGTGTGTGTGTGTGTGTGTGTGTGTGTGTGTGTGTGTGTGTGTGTGT